>NC_051240.1:6610971-6670971 GCF_015220715.1 Pygocentrus nattereri | reverse complement strand
ATAATTGGAGGTTTTGCTGTGGAAAAATCATATAATTATGAAATAATGCACAAAAACTCTTGACCTGTTAAGACCTTGTCCAAAAATGTTTGAGTAGTCATGAGCCCGAATTCACGTTATATTAGTGTGATTGGCAACGTTTCCAATATGTGCAGGATAGAGTCAAGTGATGTCTGGAGTTTATTAGGTTAGAACTAAATATAGTTTAATAAATTACTAATAATTAAAAAAAAATTGTTCCATGTTTCAAAATGGAAGTCATCACTAATTAGAGGCTTAAAAGCACTAAAACTTCTTAAGTATGTCAATTTGCAGGTTCACTCATTTATTTTTCAGTCGTTCAGTTTATCTACATTTAACCAAATGTTAATATGGGTTGAAATTAACTTGTTTGTATGTCTACCAAAAAGACAAGAAATCGGATTAAACATCATTTTTACTTTAGAATATGGGATGCCAGTTGCTTTTTGCCTCTAATTTAGTGATTGAAACTGTACTTGGACAGTTTTGTACTTGGAGCACATTTAGAAGTATTAGTGACTTATTAAACTTTTACTAGTTCTTAACTAATAAACTCCAGAAATGACATAATACACTAATACGATGTTCATTTACGATTAAGTAATTAATTGTGAGTAATTTGCATGACAAGGTTGTCATGTTTATTGTACATTATCACAGTTAATAATGCAACTATTAGTCATTTTCAGACTGCAATCCTTACAGGTTATAATGAATCAAGCTTAATGCACAGTGAAGAAACCATTCAAAAGTGTCAAATTCAGACTGAACGAAGAATGAAACATTGATAAAAGCCCAGTATGTGTCACAAATGGATTTTTGCTGAACTTTTGGCAACACTAGGGTGAAACTTTGTACAGTTACACTACTTGGAAGCCTCATCTTAAGCTCTTCTTAATGCAACGTTCAGGTGGTCAGTTAAGATCCTGACAACACCTGCATTGTGTCCAGAAAAGCTTCTTGTGGAATAATTTATTGTGATAATGATGTCGTATTTATCACATCACCCACTGATCCTCCTTCTGTTTTCCTGCAGATTTTAGTTAGAACCTATGTCTAACATGCTGCCCTGCTAACCTAACACTAAAGCATCCAGCCTGTCAAGGAACTTCTGAAGAACGTCCACCTGTTTCTCAAAATTTCATTGCAATACAAAACAGTCATTCGGAGTGGTTTGTCAAATGGTTCATTGTGGAGAAACTTTTCTTTGGAGTGGTAGTGATGGGAACCAGGAGTCGCAATGACTACAACACAACTATAGCCATTTTATTTACTATCCAAAACCACCAGTGAACCTATATGGGCCTTATATGTAATGTTGGTACTATAATAGTGATAAACATTGCAAAATTTTGTTTTTTGGGTGCTGTTTTGCCTCACAACACCTTGTATCAACCAATCAATCAACATATCAGGCAGTCATTCTTTATTTAAAGTTGCAGGACAGGAAGTCTGACATTGGCATTGAAAAGAGTCATGAATAAAAATCAGAAGATATATGAAACATATGAACACATCAAATCAGTAAAAAGATAAAGTTCAAGCAAATAACCTAGTATAACTACCAAATCAGAATGTACAGATAATATTGAGTAATTATTGAAATCAAGTAAGTGAATAAAATAAATAATAATAATGATAATAAAACTAATGAAAGAATAATAGCAATAATAAAAATAGTACAATCAAATAAGAACTAACCAAAATCAAATAAAAGAGTTGAATTTTACATAAATGCATTAGACCCACTCACGTGTCAAGCTTTATTCATAATTGTTGAATATGAACAACATATTCATAATTGTTTTCTGTGATAACTTGCAGGAGACTTTGGACGTCTGGTTCCTATCACAACAACAGTTTGGAGCATTTCACACCAAACCACTCTGAACGACTTTTTCACAGTCACCCTGATAGTGAAGGTCACCCTGCCGCTGTTAAGGTGGTCTTTGTGGTCCTGCAGGTTTTGTGAAACTTCAGCCCATGGAGATAATATTGTCCCTCCTGTTCTCCTAACATTTACACACATGCAGCGAGACCACGTGTCCATACACTGCCTCTCAGAAGTGTTCTCCTCTGTACTGTCTCTGCCGTCATGTATAAAGATGTTTGACCAATAAACCAAGAAAACTGACCAATACTTTTTAAAAAATTCTCTCTGAACTATGACCAGCTACCTCTTTTTCTTCTTCTTCTTCTTCTTCTTCTTCTTCTGAAACAATAATGATATTTAACCCAAAGTCTTTAGAAAGTTATGGAAATAGATGAAGTTACAGCAACTCAAATGGCCCCTGGCAAACTTTTCCCTCTACCAGTTTCCTTAAACTGAAGCCGCATTTATGCAGTGTAGGCGTGGACTGAATACTAATAACTGATGATTGATTTTAACTGTGTTTTTCTGGACAGTCCTGACCCATGCAGGGTTTTCTGTGGGGAATTACCATAATCTGAGTAATACGGTCCAGAAATAGGTTTAATCTCTGTTCTTCTTTAACACTCTCAGTTTGATATGAGCAGTAGCAAATTACTGACTTGATTGATGTGCTGAATGTTTATCATGTCGCACACACAAAAGCCCACACCATATTGTTTACTCTCACTAATGAAAAACAACACCCCACAATGACGGGCAATAATACTTTATCTCAAAAAGGCTGTATTGTCGTAGTGTCGCAGACCCTGTACTTGTTCTAAACTCCGCAGGATTAGTTTGAGTCACTGTGGAGCTTCGACCAAGTCCAGGGACAAAGACAAGCAATACTGGAGTCTGTATAGCATCTTTGTTTTGAGCTTTTCAGAACTTGTGAGTATCCATTCTTTTGTTTTGTTTTTCAGTCACTTGCATTAAACTTCTGTTCATTCACTCACTCACCTGGGTATTGAGTCCAAACCCATTACAACATACAAAAGCTGTTAAGCCCTACTGGAGCTGGGTCATTTTTACCAATTCATGCTCTGTAATCTGTCGGATTTGATTGGCAATTTTTTGCGACAAAGTTCCCACATAGCCTGGATTGAAGGGTCATATCAGAGTTGAACCAAAACACACGCTGCAGATTCATACTGGATTAAAATCACTGCACAATTATTACTATCAGACTGTAAAATTACACACACTGCAGATTCATACTGGATTAAAATCACTGCACAATTATTACTGTCAGACTAAAACTACACACACTGCAGATTCATACTGGATTAAAATCACTGCACAATTATTACTGTCAGACTAAAACTACACACTGCAGATTCATACTGGATTAAAATCACTGCACAATTATTACTATCAGACTGTAAAACTACACACACTGTAGATTCATACTGGATTAAAATCACTCCACAATTATTACAGTCAGACTGTAAAACTACACACGCTGCAGATTCATACTGGATTAAAATCACTGCACAATTATTACTATCAGACTGTAAAATTACACACACTGCAGATTCATACTGGATTAAAATCACTCCACAATTATTACTGTCAGACTAAAACTACACACACTGCAGATTCATACTGGATTAAAATCACTGCACAATTATTACTGTCAGACTAAAACTACACACGCTGCAGATTCATACTGGATTAAAATCACTGCACAATTATTACTGTCAGACTAAAACTACACACACTGCAGATTCATACTGGATTAAAATCACTGCACAATTATTACTATCAGACTGTAAAACTACACACACTGCAGATTCATACTGGATTAAAATCACTGCACAATTATTACTATCAGACTGTAAAACTACACACACTGTAGATTCATACTGGATTAAAATCACTCCACAATTATTACAGTCAGACTGTAAAACTACACACGCTGCAGATTCATACTGGATTAAAATCACTCCACAATTATTACTATCAGACTGTAAAACTCCACACACTGCAGATTCATACTGGATTAAAATCACTCCACAATTATTACCGTCAGACTGTAAAACTACACACACTGCAGATTCATACTGGATTAAAATCACTCCACAATTATTACTATCAGACTGTAAAACTACACACATTGCAGATTCATACTGGATTAAAATCACTCCACAATTATTACCGTCAGACTGTAAAACTACACACACTGCAGATTCATACTGGATTAAAATCACTCCACAATTATTACAGTCAGACTGTAAAACTACACACTGCAGATTCATACTGGATTAAAATCACTCCACAATTATTACTATCAGACTGTAAAACTACACACACTGCAGATTCATACTGGATTAAAATCACTCCACAATTATTACTATCAGACTGTAAAACTACACACTGCAGATTCATACTGGATTAAAATCACTCCACAATTATTACTATCAGACTGTAAAACTACACACACTGCAGATTCATACTGGATTAAAATCACTCCACAATTATTACTATCAGACTGTAAAACTACACACACTGCAGATTCATACTGGATTAAAATCACTCCACAATTATTACTATCAGACTGTAAAACTCCACACACTGCAGATTCATACTGGATTAAAATCACTCCACAATTATTACCGTCACACTGTAAAACTACACACTGCAGATTCATACTGGATTAAAATCACTCCACAATTATTACTATCAGACTGTAAAACTACACACACTGCAGATTCATACTGGATTAAAATCACTCCACAATTATTACCGTCAGACTGTAAAACTACACACACTGCAGATTCATACTGGATTAAAATCACTCCACAATTATTACCGTCAGACTGTAAAACTACACACACTGTAGATTCATACTGGATTAAAATCACTCCACAATTATTACTATCAGACTGTAAAACTACACACACTGCAGATTCATACTGGATTAAAATCACTCCACAATTATTACTATCAGACTGTAAAACTACACACACTGTAGATTCATACTGGATTAAAATCACTCCACAATTATAACAATCAGACTGTAAAACTACACACACTGCAGATTCATACTGGATTAAAATCACTCCACAATTATTACCGTCAGACTGTAAAACTACACACACTGCAGATTCATACTGGATTAAAATCTCTCCACAATTATTACTATCAGACTGTAAAACTACACACACTGCAGATTCATACTGGATTAAAATCACTCCACAATTATAACAATCAGACTGTAAAACTACACACACTGCAGATTCATACTGGATTAAAATCACTCCACAATTATTACCGTCAGACTGTAAAACTACACACACTGCAGATTCATACTGGATTAAAATCACTCCACAATTATTACCGTCAGACTGTAAAACTACACACTGCAGATTCATACTGGATTAAAATCACTCCACAATTATTACTATCAGACTGTAAAACTACACACACTGCAGATTCATACTGGATTAAAATCACTCCACAATTATTACTATCAGACTGTAAAACTCCACACACTGCAGATTCATACTGGATTAAAATCACTCCACAATTATTACCGTCACACTGTAAAACTACACACTGCAGATTCATACTGGATTAAAATCACTCCACAATTATTACTATCAGACTGTAAAACTACACACACTGCAGATTCATACTGGATTAAAATCACTCCACAATTATTACTATCAGACTGTAAAACTACACACACTGCAGATTCATACTGGATTAAAATCACTCCACAATTATTACCGTCAGACTGTAAAACTACACACACTGTAGATTCATACTGGATTAAAATCACTCCACAATTATTACTATCAGACTGTAAAACTACACACACTGCAGATTCATACTGGATTAAAATCACTCCACAATTATTACTATCAGACTGTAAAACTACACACAGTGCAGATTCATACTGGATTAAAATCACTCCACAATTATAACAATCAGACTGTAAAACTACACACACTGCAGATTCATACTGGATTAAAATCACTCCACAATTATTACCGTCAGACTGTAAAACTACACACACTGCAGATTCATACTGGATTAAAATCTCTCCACAATTATTACTATCAGACTGTAAAACTACACACTGCAGATTCATACTGGATTAAAATCACTCCACAATTATAACAATCAGACTGTAAAACTACACACACTGCAGATTCATACTGGATTAAAATCACTCCACAATTATTACCGTCAGACTGTAAAACTACACACACTGCAGATTCATACTGGATTAAAATCTCTCCACAATTATTACCGTCAGACTGTAAAACTACACACACTGCAGATTCACACTCGATTAAAATCTTGCATTGTTGATCTTAACTGCAAATAAAACCAATTCAGTTGAAATAGTGCCAAGTATATTAACAGTAGTAAGTTAGTAAGGCCTGCATCACTCATCCAGTAACTGCACCGCCAAGCATGATGTTATCTAAACCACACATGCTGCAGTAAATCAACCCTGGTGTGTTCAGATGGCTCTGGTCCACCTCCCAGACTGAATGCTTGTCCACAGTCTTCAGTTACAGCTGTGTCTGCAAGGTGTGGATTCCACTGAGAATGGCTGGGAAAACAGCACTTTCTTTAAGGGAGAATAAAAAGAACATTCTTACCTTTCTGGCTTTCTAGGTAAAATATAACTCTATAGTTAAACACTCTTAAATACAAGTTAAACTTTAAATATGTCAAATTATTTACTATCCTATATATTACATCATTATCTAAATCCCAGGTCCTACAGTACCTCCTGCCCTGCACAACGAAGCGATTTACTGCTCCCAACACTCCCACTTCAAGTCATGAAGTCCTTGTTAATGAGGTGAATAGCTGGATCAGGTGGGGGTGTAGGGCAGAAACATTAAAACATGCAGGGCAGGGGGGCTCCAGGACCAGGACAGGGAATCACAGATTAAAAAGAAGTCAAAATTATAGTAATATAGTTAAATTATTAGTAAATTGTAAATGTTCTAATACAGTGTTTCTCAGTCCTGCTCCTGGAGGCACACTGCTCTGCACCTTTTAGAGTTTTCCCTGCTCCCAGCATGCCTAATCCAACTAAACAAGGCCTTAGTGAGTTGGTGGGTGTGTTAAGGCAGGGGAAGCACTAAAATGTGCCTCTAGGACCAGGATTGGGAAACATTGCTCTATGCAGTCTTTGCTGACGTTTCTTTTGAAGCCCATTCCCGCTAGCTGGAGGAGAAAACACACCTGTTAGTGCAGAGGTATCTTAAAATATTGACTCATTATCTTAAAATGTGAAATTTTCTCAGAATAGGGACTTAGTATCACAAAATGACAGTGTATCACAACATTGATGTAGTATCACAAAATAATGACTAATTTTCTTAACATAATGATGTAGTTTATGATGTAACCTATTACATTTCATGTTCATGTTCACCTCTCACTGTTTTGAGATATTAAGTCAATATTTTGAGAAAATAGGTCATTTTCTCCTCTTCTGTTTTTGGCACTGGACGTAGAATCTCAGAACAATGACTTATTTTCAAAGAAAATATTAACTTGCTATGTCAAAATAACGAATGGTTAAATTTCAAGAAAATTTGCTGTTTTAGGATTGTCAATATTTTGGGAAAAAAGGCCATTTCCCCCAGAAAATAGGTCATTTTCTCCTCTACTGTTTCCGCCACTGGATGTAGCGTCTTAAAGCCATGACTTTACTTGCTATGTTGAAATAATAACTGATTTGATAGGTTTCAAGAAACATCATTGCTTTTGAGATATTAAGTTAAAATTTTGAGAAAATAACTAATACTAATATTCTCCTCTGTTTTTGGCACTGGATGTAGCATCTTAAAACAATGACTTCTATAAAATGTCCTTGCAATTTCTAAATAAAAAATTATTAAATTTCAAGAAAAAGAAGTTTTTAGATAGTAAGTCATTATTTTGAGACAGTAAGTCTTTCTGAGATACTGCGTCTAATTCTGCATTACCACGGCCAGAAACAGAGAAGGAATTAAAACATAGGCGACTTGTTTCTCCCCATCTTGGCGTGAATGTACTCCCTGTTTCAGATTGTTGACAATAAAAGTACAGTGAAGCTCTGATATAATACTTTTCCTCACTTTTATTCTGGTCAGACACTTTAACCCCAAAACGTCCTCTTGCGTCGCCCCACTGAAAGCACTTACCTGATGCTGTGGGCCGCAGTAGTGGCTGGCTCACTGTGTGCAGAGGCGAGAGAAATGTGCTCACTGAGGAAGAAATGTGTGTGTATTAACGTGAGCCAAAGAGGAACTACAGAGCAACCGACTCTGAGCCACTTCCTCCTGCGAGACAATGCTGCCCCTTTCACAGCTGAGACAGGAAAAGGGAAACACATGGACAGGGCCTGCTATATGTGGGGGCATCTGTGTGCATGTGGGCTCTGTGCAAGGAACTGTGCCATTTAAGGCAAAGTTATAATCCACCTACCTGCACAGAGCAGAGGGGGTGGAGCAGCCCTAACCTACAGTGAAAGCCTTGTTACTGCAGTCAGATCATGATTCCAGGAGAAAGTAGCCATAAAAACTAATTTGAGCTAAAAAGCATGAAGTCCAAAAAGTGCTGAACTCATCATAGAACTGCAACAGAGCTGAACTAATGTGTTCTTCTCTTTTTCAGGTTGTTTTGGTCTGAAATAAAACACTAAAAGCCCCAAAGTGAGAGATACGACAGTAAAGCAGAACAGAGTGATATTAACCTCATTAAAAGGAATTAGGAACTAAATGTAAGTAAAGTGAAACTGTGAAACATCTGGAAACTTACTTACTTAATGCTTACTTAATGCTTACTTAGATTTAAGTACATCAGCCTGAATTTATGTAACTAAAACCCCCTTCTGTGTACCGGCATGTATTGTACTGTAATTGTACATGTTATATGTTAAACATACATGTATGTTTTAATTAATTTTAGGAGAATTCCATCACTTTTTCTAAATTCCTCTAGTAATACAATGGTTGATATGTAAACAAAGTCATTCAGAGTGGTTTGATGTGATACGGTTCATTGTAGACACAGTTTACAGTGGTGATGATAGGAACCGGGGTCCCCCTGTCTACAACACAAATACAGCCATTTTATTTACCACCTGTGAACCTGTATGTTTATATATGGATTATTGATGGAGGCAAAATTATTTTTTTGGGGTACTATTATGCCTTACAATACACTGTCAACCAATCAATCAACCAACCAACCAACACATCAATCAACCAATCGTCCTTTATTTAACGTTGGAGTCCATTGAGGCTGAACCTCATTTACAGTGTAGCTGAGCATTAAAACAAAGAAAGATTGGAAAGAGTCACAAGCAAGGAAATAAAAAGATAAAACACAAGAACTTACCAATCAAATATAATAAAAAAAGTAATAAATCTGAAATAATAGTTTTCTTTTTGGTGCTATTTTGCTTAAAATGTCTTGTGTGCATTCCCATATCCATAAATGCGTTTAGAAATGTAAGTTTTAGATTAAAAATATAATGTCTCAGACATCACAGAGCGTATTCATAAAACATTTCATGTAATACGTTTCTGTAAGCGAGCTTTTACAGGTGGACATCTGGTTCCTCTCACCACTATGACATTATTTACATCTTACATTTACATTTACAGCATATAGCAGATGCTCTTATCCAGAGCAACTTACAAGAACTGCTTTGTCTGTCTAGAGAAAGTATCTTTGCTAGTTACCAATAGGTTAGAGAAAAAGACCGTCCTGAGCTCAGATACTGCTAGAAACAAAAGTCACTATAGATACAGAGAGAAAAGGAACAGAGTTGAACACAGAACTCTGTGCTGTTCAATGCAATGCAATACAATACACTACAATATACAGTGCAATACAATAAAATATAATATATAAGTGCAGCTTATAATTCAATGCTCATTAATACTTAAACACTTAATTATTTTACTTACTTAATTATTCAGAAATGTTGATACTTCACTGTAATTTCCCTTTAACCTCTGTGAAGATGTTATTCTACATAAATATAAAATTTGAAGTGTGTCAGTTTTCCCATTGTTAATTCAGTTCTTTTCTCATCTTGCTAATATCTTGGAATTGTAGACGGTCTGAATGAGTTCCTCTGTTTTTTTGTTGTATATTTCACCATTTGAAAGCACCAGCTGTCCTTTTCACTGTGTGAACATTTAATGATGAATGGACCAACAGATATGCACCAGAAATGTAATAAAATGGAATAAAAGCTTTTTGTATTAAGAACCTTTTAAGAATTGAAGAGCTTTTTCTTTTTTTTGGAAAAGTAACAGTGTCAGAGACACTGCAAGGTTTTGTTCTGACAGAAATGTGTATTTTAGTTGGCTTTATATAAATTGAAAACAAAATTAATTTATGTAAATAATAATATAAATAAGTCTGTAGTGCAAGAATTTCAATACGTTGCATTGCTATTCACAGCACTGGCCTGCACTCCCTGCATGTGTCCAGTAGGGGGCAGTATTAATCTATTGTGTTGTCTGCCAGCTTGCACATAACTAAGTGGAGAAAAAAGGAGGCTCCTTGAGGTGGACTTGTCCTTCTGGATGTGTCGGTGCCCCTCCATCCAGTGCCAGCTACTGGCTCACCTGTGCCAGGTAGTGTTTTATAACCCAGGTGTCTATGAACAGTGTTGGCTAATTGGAGGCCCTGTATTTGGAACATCTGTTGAATTCTGATTTTACAGCTTTGGTTATTAGAAAGGCTGCTAGATTATGTGATATTGCAGCAATTATTGTCAGTCAATTGGCCCATATCACTTCTGCACACATGCTGTGTTGACCTTTTTGCTTATTTCTTTGTGTGGTGTGAATAACACTCAGGCCACTGTGCTTAAGGGAGCATGGCCATAATGCAAATGACATTCAGAAATATATTTATTTATTTATTCATTTATTTAATTTTAAAACATTCATTACATGGTAGCCCACAGTGTACAGCTGATGTAAAAAAATTCTCACATAAAACAAAACTTAAAACATGTAAAACGTCGTGAAAGTGTATGATAGCATTACTGAAATTAACACAGTGACATTACAAATTCATGCTTAACAGAACATATGGGGTTCATTTATATACAAGCCCCTATTGTTGTAAACATATCATTTTCATACAGTGTATGGTGGAAAATGTACACATCTAAAAAAAAACAACAACAACAAAAAAAAAAACTTTGCAGTCCATAAAGCTCATATATATTCATCTATTAGCACTTTTCACAATATGAAGCAATGTGCTTTTGTTACAAAGTGTCACGAAATATGAATCAACACATTGATCTCAGGTCATTGACTGATTTTGTAGCATGAAATCAGTCTTCTTTATCAGTTCTTCACATCTGTATTCATTTATCATCTTCACTGGAACATTCTTACCTGCAGTTAGGAAGCAGAGATGGGATTTGAAAGGAATTATGGGAAGTGTAGTATTCAGCTGCTCTTTGGCTGGTGTGTCCTGTTCAGCAATAGCTGTTGTTCTGCTGTGGCAGCTGAGAGAATAGGAATCCCATCCAAGTGAGTCCACAGGTATCTTCAGGATCATAGGATGTTCCTTGCAACAAGGGGACGCCTACCCGTCCTCCATCATCTCTTCTCTCCCTCCACCAAAGGAATATTTCAGCAATACTATTTGCACAATTTTCCCCTCTGTATTCCAAGTGTCAGCCAAGGCATGTTTGATGTCAGTTTGGTTAGTTTTGCACCAGAGCTAACAAATCATGTTCACTAATCAATCAAATGACATTTTTATATATCACACCATGACACTGTGTCAGAAGTCACATGGGCAAGTCTGTTTTAGAGTGCTTAACAATGCTACATTTGTGATGCAGTACTAACTTGCAG
Source organism: Pygocentrus nattereri (assembly GCF_015220715.1). Taxonomy (NCBI): domain Eukaryota; kingdom Metazoa; phylum Chordata; class Actinopteri; order Characiformes; family Serrasalmidae; genus Pygocentrus; species Pygocentrus nattereri. Next base: position 6,659,184 of record NC_051240.1, on the reverse strand, counting down.
ACCATTACCTGTTAGCTACATTAGCCCTATAGCTCCAGCGCAAAGCTTAAGAAACAAACACTGGACACCAGGCATGTCTTTGTTAACTCATGAAACTTGGCACAAGAGGAAAAATTGTGCAACATTTGTGATCACTTTAAGACACCGTACAGCTGTTGGTCTTGTTCATGGGTGGCCGGAAGTCTGTGTCTTTGGGAAAGGTCTCCCTGCGGCGCCTCAGGGCTGGACTCAGACGGCTTGGCAGGTTGGCTTGCTGAAGCAACTCTCTGAAGACTTCCACCACATTTTCATTCTCCTTGGCGGAAGTCTCTAGATAAGAATTGTTCCAGTCCAGCTCCACCATTGAAAGGACATCATCGGCCTGCACCTGCCGGTCTGTCTTGTCTGTCTTGTTGCCCACCACTACAATAGGTGTGAGCTTGTCCTCTTTAATTTCCAGGATCTCATCCCGCAGGCTCTTGACGACCTCTAGAGATTCGGGATCGTCAATGGCGTAGATGAGGGCGAAGGCATCACTGCTTTGGATGGACAGCTTGCGCATAGCTGGGAAAGAGTAGCTACCACTAGTGTCCATGATCTCTACTGTGACCTTGACACCAGCAATCTCATAGTCTTTGCTGTGGAGCTCCTCCACCGTGCGCCTATGCTTGGATTCGAAGGAGTCCTGCAGGAAGCGGCGGATAAGTGATGTCTTGCCCACGCCAGCTGCTCCCATGAACACTAGACGCACCTGGGTCTTTTCTTTCACATCTAAAGACATGTTGGACCGGTTAGAGAGATGTTGTTGTCTGCCTGCAGTTTCAACTTCAGCTTTCTGCTGGGTCACTCTGTATTTGCAACAAGTGTCCTTCCAGTCCTGCACTCACTTACAGTCCAAGTTCTACAGAAATGTAGCTTCCCAACACTGTTAATCTCTTCACAACCACTTCGTTCTGCCTCTTGTCTGCAGCAAGTGTCCAGTTTCTCCAGAAATGAGGCTTCCCAACAGTGTCAGTCTCTTTAAGCAGTAATGTTTGCTCTCTCTTCTTTGGTCTGCAAGCTATAGTCAGAAATATTTCTGAGTCGTGCAATCCAGTATAGCAAAACTGCACTTCCCCACAGTATAAATTTCTTCAAATGACTATTCCCCTCTCTATTCTGCAGCAAGCTGCACTGCACACTTGTTGCTAATAGCAGTAGTAAGACAGCTTGTGGAAGCCTGTGTCTCGTAGCAGGTGCTGGCTCTGCTTTATATGTACTCCAGTCTCTATGAAGCCCCACCCCTCACTAACCTCAGCGAATCAATGCATGGCAAGCAACCCTGACAGACCAATCAGAGTGCGTACAAACTGCTCACAGAGTGTGTGTGTTGGGGGAGGGGTGTGTGGAGTGAGCGTATGTCTGTGTGTAGAAATGAATGCTAGTAAATTGTACAAAAACAGCTGCAGTTTCTGAAACCTGCGCTGTGCTTGATGTTGCCCTAAAACTGAAAAACTGCATGTTTTCCATTTAATGTAAAGGCAAAAATAAAGTATAAAGCAGTTCCTTGCTTTTATCTGCTCTCCCCTTAGTGGATTGAGCTGTGATGCAAAACAGCAACAGCTTTGAATAAAAATCACTAGTCACTGTATCAAGAACCCCTGCACTCTTAAAAATCAAAGGTGCCAGAGAGGGCTCTTTGCATAATGCCGTAAAAGAACTACATTCAGTTCCATGAAGAATCCTTTTAATGGATGATTCTGTAAATAAGATGTGTGAGCAGGAATAACCTACTAATAGTTTAAAGCACAGATCTTTAATTAAAGTTCAGTAAGGTCTACTTAAAGAAAATTTCCTCAAGCAAAGGTCTGGAACATCAGAATGTCTAACTTGTATTATGATTCAGTGCTATATTGTCACGATTGGCCCCTCCCGGTCCTGTCCACGTGTTCGTGTTGTGTTTTGCTTTAGCCCGTGTGTTCTTTGTTTTGGTTTTTTTAGTCCAGCCCCCTCGTTTCGTGACTCCACCCCTGATTGTTTCCACCTGTGTTCCCGCCTGTTCCTCATTTGCCCTTATGTATTGAAGCCTGTTTTTTTCTCCAGCCTGACTACTGGTGCTTTGTTTGTACTGTTCTGCTTGTACTGTTTGTATGTTGGATTCTGGTTTGTCTGTCATGTCTGCCTCCTGATCAATCCATGTTGGCTCTATGACCCTGGACCGTTTAGACTATGACCCTGGATTTGCCCATAATAAAAGTCGCTTATCTCCGCATATGCGTCCACCTCCTCGCTCCCCGGCGTTACATATATATTGTACTGAAGTAGCCCAGTAAGTATGTCAATATCTTTTATACACATCTCATTTCTAAACATGGTTCTTTATGGATCTAAAATATTTCTCCCATTCCATTGCTCAAAGAACCCTTTGTGGCACATTTTGTTTGGCAGTGTAGCTCCACTTTACATGCAATTAAATACTTCAGTCCATCTACTGATGCACAAGTCAGGCATCCTCTAGCCCTTCACCAATGGTCAGCTGCTTTTGACTGCATCACTTTTGATGGTGGTCCACGTTGAATCTAGCAGTGACACTGATGTGTATTAAAACCCCAGCAACATATCAGTGTCACTGCTGTGCTGAGACTTAACCGACACCCAAATCATATCTGGTCAAAATTGGTCCTGTGGTGAGAAACTGACTAACGGTCTGAAATTGTACACCTGCATTGTGGACCTATCTGTTAGGTGTAGCTCATAAAGAGGATGACAGAAGTACAATATAAGTGTTTCTAATAAAATAGCCAGTGAGGGGAAGTATAAGGTAGATGTTTCTAATAAAGTGGCCGGTGGGGGGAAGTTCAAGGTAGGGGTTTCTAATACAGTGGCCAATGAATGGGAATACAAGGTAGGTGTTTCTGAATGTAGCCGATTAGTATGAGTATAAGGTAGGTGTTTCTAATAAAGTGACCAGTGAGGAGAAGTATAAGAGTGGAGTTTCTAATGAAGTGGCCAGTGAGTCAAAGTACAAGGGAGGTGTTTCTAATAAAGTGGCCAGTCAGGAGAAGTACAAGGGAGTTTCACAATGGGTTTCACTCTTCAGTGATTCATTCAGAAATTAGTTTTCTACATAACAACTACTGACCTCAGATCTCTGACTTTGGAGCACCGACATTTAGAGCTGTTGAGTCAGGTGGACTTGCCTTTTTCTGCTAATGCCATTTGTGGAAGTCCCTCACTGACATATCACCTTGGCTGCCAGCCTAAAGTACACCGAGATCAAGACATTGCTGCAGTTTCACTAGAGTGGAAATGAGTCACTCAGTCAAACACTCAGTGCTTTTAGTGCTGAGGTTACCATGATGGTGGGGTTATTGAGGAAAGCATTATGTCTCAAGTCCAGTTCTGGGACCCAGTGTACATTTGATTGATTTTGCTGCTGTGACGCAGCTGATGTCTGATACAGCAGGTGTGCTAAAGCTCATTACTGGGGCTGAGAACCATATGTGATTTCCTTCAATGAGTCACATGGAGTTCTGTTTCAGGTTCAAACTCCAGGATCACTTAAAAGCATCATTTTATTAAAATTCAGCATAGCAAGAGTGTCCAAAGTGAAAGTCTCTCAACTGTCTGCGAATGGTGCTCATAGTTTTGCTCTATCATAGATATACAGCATGGTTTTTAGGGTGGGGTCGTCATGAACCTGAATGTCAGAGCTAAAAGGCAGAGGTCTGAGTTTACTAGTTGTTATAGCAGAAACAAACGGAGTAAATGTTTGGCCAATAAAGGCAAATGTGCTCTAGATAGATGAACTGAAGTGTGGATATCAAAATGCTGTAATGGTGCTATTAGAGCACTCTGACTGTGTGTTATTCCACACAAGCTCTGTTCTGAGTGAGAGGACCAACCGTGTGTGTGTGTGTGTGTGTGTGTGTGTGTGTGTGTGTGTCTTTGGGGAGTGTGTTTGTCTGTGTGCGGTGTGTGTGCACCGTGGAGAGATGAGAAGACAGCCGCTGTCCCACTGTGCCAATGCCATATAGCATTAAACAGGAAGAGAGAGATAAAACGAGAGAAAAAATTGTCAGAGAAAGATACAGACAAAGACAAAGAGAGAGACAGTGAGAGAGAGAGAGATAGAGATAGAGCAAGATAGAGAAAGAGAGAGAGAAGGAAATACTCAGGGAGATACAGAGAAAGACAGACAGAGAGTGCGAGAGCAAAAAGGAAAAAGGAAAAAAGTCAAAAGAAGATATAGAGACAGATTAAAAGAGATCGAAAGAGAGAGGAGGAAATAGAGAAAGACAAAAGAAAATAAAGAGAGACTAAGAGAGAGAAAGACAGAGAAATAGAGCAGGGAAGAGAGAGAGATAGACTGTGTGTGTGAGAGAGAGGAGAGCTGGAGAAAGGGAGTTTATACATGTCTGTGGGTGTTAGCCAAACAGTGAGACGAGTGTTATAGTGTGAAATGGTAAACCGTGATAGCATAGAGGGAAAGAAGCGAGAACAGAGCAGGAGAGATGGTGAGAGAGATCGAAAGCGTGTCTCTGCATGTGTTTGTCAGACCACATCGAATAAAAGAGTGGAAAACAGGAATGAGTCAGATAAGAGGGAGAATGTGCATGCTAGAGTAAGTTAGTGTGTGTGCATGTTATAGGCTGTAAAGCATATATTGTTTCTATTCCAGGACTGACATGAAGAGTCAGTGTCTGTCCCAATATTTAATAAAGTGAAATAAGACATAAAGTCATCTAAAAGTTCTTAAGCCCTCAGCTCAACTTTACTTTAACCATGGGAATGGATGTAGTGTAACCATTGGATGTAGTGTAACCATGGAATTGGGTGTAGTGTGACTATGGGAATGGATGTAGTGTAACCATAGGGTATAGTGTTACCATGGAAATGGGTGTAGTATAACTGTGGGGATGGATGGGTGTAGTGTAACCATGGAAATGCGTGTAGTTTAACCATGGAAACAAGTGTAGTGTAACCATGGAAATGGATGTAGTGTAACCATGGAAATGGATGTAGTGTAACTATGGAATTGGGTGTCGTGTGACTATGGAAATGGATGTAGTGTAACCATAGGGTATAGTGTTACCATGGAAATGGGTGTAGTATAACTGTGGGGATGGATGGGTGTAGTGTAACCATGGAAATGGGTGTAGTTTAATCAGGGAAACAAATGTAGTGTAACCATGGAAATGGATGTACCGTAGCCATGGAAATTGGGATATTGTAGCTATGGAAATGAACATAGTGTAATCATGGAAATGGGATAGTGCAATCATGAAAATGGATGTAGCATAACCATTGAAATGGATGTAGTGTAACTATGGAAGTTAGTGTAGCCAACTGATCCATTTATGGTTTTACTTCAGAAGGATTTTAATCAATCAGCCCATGTAATAATTCTGTTTCTGTCATGGCTGAGCAGAAAAAGTAAACATGCAATATTTCAATATTTCCTCCACAGCCTCAAGCTAACTTTTAAATGTGCAAGAGTCAAAAACTGGACTTTTAATAATGTACACGACCTTTTCTCTGCCCCCATCAAAACTAAGATCAGAGGTGCCATGATGCAGAACAGCATGATGCAAGCGTCCTCCAGCTGTGGTGTTCAGACTGTTTGAGTTTAGCGTTCTCCATTATTGGGTCAACAGCCCTGGTTGCAAAACAAGAACTGGAACAGGAACCTTGTGGTGTGAGGCCTGAAGCTTTTGAGCCACTGGGTTGGCCTGTTCCTGACCACTGTGGACCCACTTCTGTTTTTTGACAGTTTCTGTGTCTTGAGTGTGAAAGAAGACAGGATAATACTGATATTTTTGAGTGTCGTCTGAATCAATCATTGCTGCAGGCTTGAACTAATCACGGACGCTGAAGAGTCTGTTATTATTGTTAGCCTGAATTCAGTCTGTCAGACGTTATTTTTACGCCTGCTTGTTTGTCTCCAAGCTGAATTTGGAAATGTCCTCTAAATGTTTACACTCTATAGATTACTCTCAGGAGTCGAGGCTTCTTTGGAAACTGCAGGGAATGTGAACTGTGACTGATGCTGAAAGACAAGAAGGTCAATAAAGTCCTGCTGAGCTGAAGACAAGAGGGTTACAGTTAAGTGCACAATTCAGACTGAAAATAAACTTTACTGACAAGAAAGCTAGTGCTAGTGGTAAACGAGAATGATTAAAGGGATAAAGTGGTAAGTTAATTGAAAAAAACAAAACTAAACAGAGAAAAATAGTCTGCTACAGTTGTATGTAAAAGTTTGGGCACCCTTGCTCCAATGACATGTTTTGTTGATTTTCTAAATGTAGCTTGGGGGGAGGAACATACCTGGACCCCCTCCTTCTTCCAATCTAATGCCCTATAAATTCACATCCTCACCTTCTGTTCCCTAGAAGAAGGGTTCACAATCCCCACTGTCCCCTCATCTCCTCCCTGTTGCTCAGTCCTGCTACAGATATGAGAGAGTCTGGCCTTCTAGCTACAGGCAGTAGCTGCCCAGAACTCCAGCCCAAACTCTGAGTTCATCTTTCTCCCTCAATCAGTCTTCCCTCATACTACCACCACCATGTTGAAGGCATGGTGTGAACTCAGTAAAAATAAGTTAACACGTCATCTACATCATTTCACTCCTGAATCACTTTGTTCACATCCTGATGTAAAGAAAGAGGTAATTGTTGTTGAAAAATCGTTGCATTTGGAGGAACAACCTTGACTGATGTCATCGCTTAAAGTGCAGTTATGGTAGGCAAATGACTGTAGCCTTTCCTGGGAAGACCTGCTGCATGTCTTGTGTGTGTAATCAAGTAAAAACTAATATTGATTTGGATGTGAAGCATCTGTTTGCCTGTTTGGGACATTCTGTTCAGTGTTGTTGCCAATGTTCTTTCAAGATAACTGTGGTTTTATCAAGACAGCCATCAGTTGAACTTCTTGGACTGTAACTGTGCAAACAGCAGTTCTTCACAGTGGAGCTTAAGGTGCTTCAAAGAGTCAAACAAAGAAAATAAGAAATGAGTGGCTTCAAAAATGCATTCTGCTAATGTGTGCCAAGTGAAAATAAGGTACACATTCTCTACAGAGAACTGCACATTTGAATACATAATGCTTAATTAATTTAACTAGTTGCCTGTTAAATACCACACTGACTACAAAATTCTTTTACTGACATATGAAGCTCTAAACAGGCCCTCAGTACCTGAGTTAACTTCTTTCTTATTATAAACCATCATGCCTACTTAGATTACAAGGTGCTGTTTACTACTAGTACCTAGAATTGATAAAGGTACATCGGGGGGGGGGGCCTTCTCATACAAAGCCCCCCAACCTCAGTCTTTAAGTTTAGGCCTTTCAGTTTGGTAATTAGTTTTTCCCATTCATTACCTCAAAGTATTATGGTAAACTGGGATTGTTGGTGCTGTCCTGCTGTTCTCATGCATGCACTCAAGTTTGCTGACAGTGGAGTGGAAGGGTGCTGACATCTCACAGAGCCCTCATGTCTTTGTTACCTTATTACCTCACCCTGTTAGCGAGGTTGTAACAGCTCGGCTTGACGGAGTCTCTGCTGCTCTCTCTTAACACTTTATACTGTAAGTCAGTGTCTCTTAATAAAAAAAACGATCTTTGTGTGTCTTTGCCCAGCTCCCAATCTTGTGTGGTCTGATGCTGCTGCTCGATCTGCCTTCATAAGGTGCCCAGTGCTCACACACCTTCTGGACCAGTTTGACCACCATAGAGTTTCCCACTGTACAACGCTGCGCAAACCTCACATGCATGAACTGACCCTCCTGATAATACAGCTGCTGCTGACTCAAACTATTTAATCAGAGTCAATGCTTCATGAACTTCTCCTGTTTTCTGTATTTTAATATTTTATACTCATATTAAAACCTTATTCTTTGTTCATATTGGTTATCAGTCATTGCTTAGCTATAAGCTGTCGACCAGAGGAGGATGGGTTCCCCTTGTGGGTCTTGTGAGTCTCGCCATTGATGTTCATGGGTGCTTGGACCTGGATTGTTCTGTAAAGCTGCTTTGCGACAACAGCTGTTGTAAAAAGTGCTGTATAAATAAACACTGATTTGACTTGAGAGAGAGAGAGAGAGCGAGAAGGAGGGGGAGACCTGACAGTTATTCGTTTAGACTGGTTCTCTTTAAACACTACAGAGTGAGCTATGATAATCTAATGATGATGCTGATTGTTTATGGCACTGATAAATGTACTGGCCTCTCTCTCTTCTCTTATTTCTATTTCTCTCATGCTTCGGTTGAGTATCATTTTTGCACATAAGCACACAGACATTTTATTTTGTGTAATGTGTATTTTATGTTTGTTTGTATACGTTGGAATTTTTGTTGACCCCTGCACTGAGAAAGTTTGGTAACACTTCAGTGTTCATAATGCTACATGACACCTACACAAGCCCATCATGAGCACTGATATAAACCTACATCAGTATTTCCCCAATAAACCTCTTTTTATCTCAAAGAGTGCATTTGCCAACTCTGATGTCAAGTTGACCTTTCTGTGTCAGGTGACACTAATTTTCTTCACACATTAGCTTGTGTCATAACACCTCCTGAAGCGACTTTGTGGCTCCATGTATGTCACAGTGACACAGTGCTCATAATATAACCTGGCTTGAAAAGACAGGCTGTTGAAAATGTGTAAGTTTTCTGTGGCTCTCAGGTGAAGTGAGATCCATTTCACTGTTTATAAGACTAAAGCTACATCACATCATCAGCAATACTGTGAAATGTGATATATACATCACTAAGCTACAAAGTCAGCTGACACAATTCAATGTCAGAAAATATCACCTGACAAACACTACATACAAGTATATAGACATCCCTCCCCAATTATTTAGTTCAGTTGTTTCAGCTAGAGGTGTATCAAATCACACATTCAGCCATGCAGTCTCTATAGACAAACATTGGCAGCTGAATTAAATGAATTGTACTCAAGTGCTCAGTGACTTTAAACGTAGCACTATCATACGATGCCAGCTTTGTCACAAGTCAATTTGTGATTTTTTACACAAACATAAGCAGTGACGTGTTCTCTTAGTGCAACATGCTCTCTAAATTGATGAATCATGCTTCACTATCTGGGTTTGGTAGATGCCCGGAGAACGCTACCTAATGGAATGCATAGTACCAACAGTAAAGTGCATTCTCTTCCAACATCCATGTCTAACCTCACAAGTGCTCTTTTGACTCAATGGGCACAAATTCACACAGACACACTCCAAAATCGTGTGTAAAGCCTTCACAGAAGGGAACGACTCCATATTAATGCCCATTGTTTTGGTATGGGGTGCACAACAAGCTCATATAGGTGAGATGGTTGGCTGTCCACATACTTTTGGCCACATAGCGTAGGTCTTAACTTGACATCATATTTGACAAAAGCAGCCTTTATTTAATTTCGGAGCTTTCTTTGTTTATGTGTACCATATGCCAGTGTTTACATCGTGTGACTTCCTGCCTGCTCCTCTGCTTCCAGCACACCTTATCAGCTCCAATATCTACACATGCTGAGATGGAAATTACATCAAAATGCGATAATGGTCCAACATACACTGCCGGTCAGCTGCTTTTCTGTAATGACCCTTGTTAAGAAGCTCTTTTTGCACCCTTATCTCTTCAGTGTGACTTACTAAAAATTCGAGAATGGAAATAGGGCGTGTTTTCACTGCTCCATACTGCGATTAGTCTGACCGCAAACAAGCTGCAGTGTTTTATTTGCAGGGGGAATCAAATCAGTTCTCGTAAAAGAAGAAAAAAGGCCGGTGTTGATCAGAGGGCTGTATTTACTGTCGCTGCCAGGATGTTTGATTAGCTGGAAAAAGCTGATGATGCATTCATAAATTGCAGCCTACACTCAGCAGAACTATGTAGAACCCTTACTAATGCTCTATCATCGTGCTAAACTAAACACACACTTGCCTTAAACTGTGTCAAGTTGTTAAGTAATCTCCAATAGACTTGCTTATGTAGTTTCAGAGCCTGTTTAAACGTAACTTGTTAAGTTAACTTGGCTTAATTGATTCATTAGGACTGTCAAGGTAAGTCAGGAATTGTTAAGACTTATCAGCTGATGATGGTTGATATATATATATATATATATATATATATATATATATATATATATATATATATATATATACCATGAACACTGATATACAGCACCCTCCACAATTATTGGCACCCCTTGTTAAGATGTGTTAAAAGCCTTAGAATAAAATAATTTTTTCTTTCAGAAGCATAATCTCACACTGAAAATTGTAGAAAAATGTAACCTTTAACTCAAGTGAATTAAAAAAAATCCCTGACTAAGAAATCATTATTTTTCATAAAATCACTTGTTCCACAATTATTGGCACATCTAAAAATTCCTAGAAAATAAATGTAATTGAAGCATTTCTGTCATTTCTACTGTAGTTTATAAAGTTGATCAGAGTATCTAGGAACCTTTAATTAGTAATTCATCACTTCCTGTTTCCCTGGGGTATAAATATGACATGACGCAGAGGCCTATTTCTTTTATCCACTCTTCAACATGGGAAAAACAAGAGAACACACCATTCAAGTAAGGCTGGCAAAATAGCCACTTGCCTACACCTGCTCATATCTACAGTCAGAGGAATCATCAAGAAGAGAAGTAAAAAAAGTTCTCCAAAGCTCACGGTTAGAGAACTACATCAAAGAGTAGCATCTTGGGGTCACAAAGTCTCCATAACAACCATCAGGTGCTATCTACATGCCAACAAGCTGTTTGGGAGGCTGCATGGAAAAAGCCTTTTCTCACGTACGAGCATAAACATAAAGGTCTGGAGTCTGCTAAGCGCAAGCAAGCAAAATTTATTTATATAGCGCTTTTTACAACAGATGTTGTCTCAAAGCAGCTTTACAGAACAATGAGTATTACAGAAAGAAAAGAGAAGAAAGGAAAATCCGGGTCCAAGCCCCCGTGAGCAAGCCTGCGGCGACGGTGGCAAGGAAAAACTCCCTAAAAGAGGATGAAACCTTGAGAGGAACCAAGACTCAGAAGGGGAACCCATCCTCCTACAGTCGACACCGGATAGCAAACATTATTAGTATGAGGTTTTATAGTACAAAGTGGGAAAAGAGAAGATCTGAGGGTGAGGACTGCACAGTGCTGTAAAGCAAGAAGCTCAGTGGTGGTCAAGCCGGTCCAGAAGGCTGTTGAGCAACAGCATCAGACGCACAGGATGGGCAGCTATTCAGCTCAGCAAAGAAAGGAAAGAAAAAACGCAGTCAGTTCTGTAAAGAGTGGCTGACCACAGATTACAGTATAACAGAGCAGCACAGACTCAGGCAGGTCTAGATCTGACAGGGAAGACTAATCACCGAAGGCTTGACTATACAAGTAAGTTTTTAGCCTAGACTTAAAAACTGAGGCTATGTCTGAGTCCCGAACATTAACAGGAAGCAGTACTGAAACTTCAACTGGGACTGTGTGCTTTGGTCAGATGAAACCAAGATAGAGCTTTTTGGCAACAAACACTAAGTGGGACTGGCGTAACACAAAAGATGAGTATGTGGAAAAGCACCTCACGCCCACTGTGACGTATGGGGGAGGATCGGTGATGCTGTGGGCCTGTTTCTCTTCCAAAGGCCCCGGGAACCTCGTTAGGGTGCATGGCATCATGAACTCCTTGAAAAACCAGAACATTTTAAATCAAAATCTGGTGGCCTCTGCCCGAAAGCTGAAGATGGGTCATCACTGGGTCTTTCAGCAAGATAATGACTCTAAACATGTGGCCAAATCTACACAGAAATGGTTCACCAGGCACAAAATCAAGCTCCTCCCATGGCCATCTCAGTCCCCAGACCTCAACCCAATTGAAAACCTGTGGGGTGAGCTGAAGAGGAGAGCGCATAGGAGAGGACCCAGGACTCTGGACGATTTAGAGAGATTGTGCAAAGAGGAATGGTCGAAGATACCTCTTTCTGTGTTCTCCCATCTTGTGAAATGTTTTTTTTTTATATACATTTAGTATCTTAACAAGGGGTGCCAATAATTGTGGAGGGCTTTATAAATTCAATGAATACTAATATATATATAGAATGACCATGTCAGTTCATTCCATATATATCAATATTCATTCCATATATATCAAAGTTCATTTAATATGTCCTGTTTGGCTTGCCATAACACACACACACATACACACACATACAAATTGTCAGAATTAAAACTTTTATCTACAAAAGGATAAATTTACACTTTGCAGGAGAAGGAAAAAAAACTTCTTTACCTGTAATATACGTCAGTGGAACCAGAGTTTTTTTCAGGTCATTTTTGACCATTTATTTTGGTCCATTCATCATGAAACTGACACACAATGTAAAGGGCCACAAATTATGTAAAACAACTGAGAAACAAGATATGAGGATTTGTCCCAACAACAGCGATATATATAATATGAAACACGCTATTACTTTTACATTTTCCCCAATATGTTAAATTCAGCAAATGAACAATTATAGCCAGCATAAAGAATGATCTTTTTCCTGAAGGCTGCTACTTTAATGCATATTTTTAATGCATAATGCTTGTCTAATCTGATCTGATCTTTAAAACCTGCCCTTTTAATGTCCTAAATCAGTCCCACTGTACATCCTTTAATCCAACCGTACATCCATTCATCTATTCCTCCCTCCATTCATCCATTATTTCAGACACATATGCATCCATATGGCCATCCATTCATCCTGCTGTCCTTCCATCTGTGTGATTGTGTGCAGAGACTCTGAAGAGTGAATTCTCACCATAATGCTCTGTGACCATGCCAGGTTAATCTTCAGCTCGATGTTTTGATCTGTGAAGCACACTGACTGTTCCATTATTCGTTTTCTGCCTGTTTTCTCACCCGTCTCTCTTTCTCTCTCACTGCTGCTTCTTCTCACAGTGTTAACGTCTAGCCTGAGGATGCTGTTCATGTTCTACTTACAGCCGTTTTGGAACCGCGTTATAAAACAACACTGTGAATGCAGTACAACAGCTATGCTGCCTGTTTGGAAGCAGCCTCACATTTAATCAACCATCGATAACCAGTGAGATATGTTTGAAAGGAATATACCTGAAAAATATTCAAGGACTATCTTAATACTTAATCCAATAAAAGGTAAAAATAACAAAATATGGCTGTAAGTGGCAGTCTGTGGGGTCCAAGTGCTGGTCAGCTCAATCAGGTCTAATATGCTGGACCAGGGCCTTTTTGCAAATAGACAGCAGATGATAGGCAGTCAGACATTATCAAAAGTCCCTAAGTCCTTTCTGTGTTATGATTACTTATTAAGTTTAGTACAGACGGATCATTTGATGTTGGTATACTAAGCTGCAGGCTTTAAAGAAATAAATTAAAATATCATGCATTCCAATTTCTGACATCATTTGTAATTGCTAAGTTCCCCTGAAGGCCAACCTCATCATGCTCAGCCTGCTGAGACTGTGCAACACACTGTTCTCCCTGTTTTCGTGTTTCTCAGTTGCGCTTGGATAACCTCAATTTTTCTCAACACTCTGAAAATCACACCGCAGAACTTCTTCTCCATTATGTAGATAATTGCTTGATTGCCTTGTTTATATCAATCTATCTTGTGCTACTTGTCCAGGTTGGATAAAGGAATATCTGGTCCAATATTTCTCTCTCTCTCTCTCTCTCTCTCTCTCTCTCTCTCTCTCTCTCTCACTTGCCCGTTGTTCTCTTTTCCTCTGTTTGTCTCATATGTCAAAAACATGCAATTCCAAAATTTGACTCCGTAACCCCAAATGTGGTCAGATTAATTCAGATTAATTCAGCGTATGGAGGCCTTTAGCTAACTTTACTAGGCTTTCAGATTAATTCAGCGTATGGAGGCCTTTAGCTAACTTTACTAGGCTTTCAGATTAATTCAGCGTATGGAGGCCTTTAGCTAACTTTACTAGGCTTTCAGATTAATTCAGCGTATGGAGGCCTTTAGCTAACTTTACTAGGATTTCAGATTAATTCAGCGTATGGAGGCCTTTAGCTAACTTTACTAGGCTTTCGGATTAATTCAGCGTATGGAGGCCTTTGGCTAACTTTACTAGGCTTTCAGATTAATTCAGCGTATGGAGGCCTTTAGCTAACTTTACTAGGCTTTCGGATTAATTCAGCGTGTGGAGGCCTTTAGCTAACTTTACTAGGCTTTCGGATTAATTCAGCGTATGGAGGCCTTTAGCTAACTTTACTAGGATTTCAGATTAATTCAGCGTATGGAGGCCTTTAGCTAACTTTACTAGGCTTTCGGATTAATTCAGCGTATGGAGGCCTTTAGCTAACTTTACTAGGCTTTCAGATTAATTCAGCGTGTGGAGGCCTTTAGCTAACTTTACTAGGATTTCAGATTAATTCAGCGTGTGGAGGCCTTTAGCTAACTTTACTAGGCTTTCAGATTAATTCAGCGTGTGGAGGCCTTTAGCTAACTTTACTAGGATTTCAGATTAATTCAGCGTGTGGAGGCCTTTAGCTAACTTTACTAGGCTTTCGGATTAATTCAGCGTGTGGAGGCCTTTAGCTAACTTTACTAGGCTTTCAGATTAATTCAGCGTGTGGAGGCCTTTAGCTAACTTTACTAGGCTTGCAGATTAATTCAGCGTGTGGAGGCCTTTAGCTAACTTTACTAGGCTTGCAGATTAATTCAGCGTGTGGAGGCCTTTAGCTAACTTTACTAGGCTTGCGGATTAATTCAGCGTGTGGAGGCCTTTAGCTAACTTTACTAGGCTTTCAGATTAATTCAGCGTATGGAGGCCTTTGGCTAACTTTACTAGGCTTTCAGATTAATTCAGCGTATGGAGGCCTTTAGCTAACTTTACTAGGCTTTCAGATTAATTCAGCGTATGGAGGCCTTTAGCTAACTTTACTAGGCTTTCAGATTAATTCAGCGTACGGAGGCCTTTAGCTAACTTTACTAGGCTTTCGGATTAATTCAGCGTACGGAGGCCTTTAGCTAACTTTACTAGGCTTTCGGATTAATTCAGCGTATGGAGGCCTTTAGCTAACTTTACTAGGCTTTCAGATTAATTCAGCGTGTGGAGGCCTTTAGCTAACTTTACTAGGCTTTCAGATTAATTCAGCGTATGGAGGCCTTTAGCTAACTTTACTAGGCTTTCAGATTAATTCAGCGTATGGAGGCCTTTAGCTAACTTTACTAGGCTTGCAGATTAATTCAGCGTGTGGAGGCCTTTAGCTAACTTTACTAGGCTTTCAGATTAATTCAGCGTGTGGAGGCCTTTAGCTAACTTTACTAGGATTTCAGATTAATTCAGCGTGTGGAGGCCTTTAGCTAACTTTACTAGGCTTTCAGATTAATTCAGCGTATTGAGGCCTTTAGCTAACTTTACTAGGCTTTCGGATTAATTCAGCGTATGGAGGCCTTTAGCTAACTTTACTAGGCTTTCAGATTAATTCAGCGTATGGAGGCCTTTAGCTAACTTTACTAGGCTTTCAGATTAATTCAGCGTATGGAGGCCTTTAGCTAACTTTACTAGGCTTTCGGATTAATTCAGCGTATGGAGGCCTTTAGCTAACTTTACTAGGCTTTCGGATTAATTCAGCGTATGGAGGCCTTTAGCTAACTTTACTAGGCTTTCAGATTAATTCAGCGTGTGGAGGCCTTTAGCTAACTTTACTAGGCTTTCAGATTAATTCAGCGTATGGAGGCCTTTAGCTAACTTTACTAGGCTTTCAGATTAATTCAGCGTGTGGAGGCCTTTAGCTAACTTTACTAGGCTTGCAGATTAATTCAGCGTGTGGAGGCCTTTAGCTAACTTTACTAGGATTTCAGATTAATTCAGCATGTCGAGGCCTTTAGCTAATTTTACTAGGATTTCAGATTAATTCAGCGTATGGAGGCCTTTAGCTAACTTTACTAGGCTTTCAGATTAATTCAGCGTATGGAGGCCTTTGGCTAACTTTACTAGGCTTTCAGATTAATTCAGCGTATGGAGGCCTTTAGCTAACTTTACTAGGCTTTCAGATTAATTCAGCGTATGGAGGCCTTTAGCTAACTTTACTAGGCTTTCGGATTAATTCAGCGTATGGAGGCCTTTAGCTAACTTTACTAGGCTTTCGGATTAATTCAGCGTATGGAGGCCTTTAGCTAACTTTACTAGGCTTTCAGATTAATTCAGCGTATGGAGGCCTTTAGCTAACTTTACTAGGCTTTCGGATTAATTCAGCGTATGGAGGCCTTTAGCTAACTTTACTAGGATTTCAGATTAATTCAGCGTATGGAGGCCTTTAGCTAACTTTACTAGGCTTTCAGATTAATTCAGCGTGTGGAGGCCTTTAGCTAACTTTACTAGGCTTTCAGATTAATTCAGCGTATGGAGGCCTTTAGCTAACTTTACTAGGCTTTCAGATTAATTCAGCGTATGGAGGCCTTTAGCTAACTTTACTAGGCTTGCAGATTAATTCAGCGTGTGGAGGCCTTTAGCTAACTTTACTAGGCTTTCAGATTAATTCAGCGTGTGGAGGCCTTTAGCTAACTTTACTAGGATTTCAGATTAATTCAGCGTGTGGAGGCCTTTAGCTAACTTTACTAGGCTTTCAGATTAATTCAGCGTATTGAGGCCTTTAGCTAACTTTACTAGGCTTTCGGATTAATTCAGCGTATGGAGGCCTTTGGCTAACTTTACTAGGCTTTCAGATTAATTCAGCGTATGGAGGCCTTTAGCTAACTTTACTAGGCTTTCAGATTAATTCAGCGTATGGAGGCCTTTAGCTAACTTTACTAGGCTTTCGGATTAATTCAGCGTATGGAGGCCTTTAGCTAACTTTACTAGGCTTTCGGATTAATTCAGCGTATGGAGGCCTTTAGCTAACTTTACTAGGCTTTCAGATTAATTCAGCGTATGGAGGCCTTTAGCTAACTTTACTAGGCTTTCGGATTAATTCAGCGTATGGAGGCCTTTAGCTAACTTTACTAGGATTTCAGATTAATTCAGCGTATGGAGGCCTTTAGCTAACTTTACTAGGCTTTCAGATTAATTCAGCGTGTGGAGGCCTTTAGCTAACTTTACTAGGCTTTCAGATTAATTCAGCGTATGGAGGCCTTTAGCTAACTTTACTAGGCTTTCAGATTAATTCAGCGTATGGAGGCCTTTAGCTAACTTTACTAGGCTTTCGGATTAATTCAGCGTGTGGAGGCCTTTAGCTAACTTTACTAGGCTTTCAGATTAATTCAGCGTGTGGAGGCCTTTAGCTAACTTTACTAGGATTTCAGATTAATTCAGCATGTCGAGGCCTTTAGCTAATTTTACTAGGATTTCAGATTAATTCAGCGTATGGAGGCCTTTAGCTAACTTTACTAGGCTTTCAGATTAATTCAGCGTATGGAGGCCTTTGGCTAACTTTACTAGGCTTTCAGATTAATTCAGCGTATGGAGGCCTTTAGCTAACTTTACTAGGCTTTCAGATTAATTCAGCGTATGGAGGCCTTTAGCTAACTTTACTAGGCTTTCAGATTAATTCAGCGTATGGAGGCCTTTAGCTAACTTTACTAGGCTTTCGGATTAATTCAGCGTATTGAGGCCTTTAGCTAACTTTACTAGGCTTTCGGATTAATTCAGCGTATGGAGGCCTTTAGCTAACTTTACTAGGCTTTCAGATTAATTCAGCGTATGGAGGCCTTTAGCTAACTTTACTAGGCTTTCAGATTAATTCAGCGTATGGAGGCCTTTAGCTAACTTTACTAGGCTTTCGGATTAATTCAGCGTATGGAGGCCTTTAGCTAACTTTACTAGGCTTTCGGATTAATTCAGCGTATGGAGGCCTTTAGCTAACTTTACTAGGCTTTCGGATTAATTCAGCGTATTGAGGCCTTTAGCTAACTTTACTAGGCTTTCGGATTAATTCAGCGTATGGAGGCCTTTAGCTAACTTTACTAGGCTTTCGGATTAATTCAGCGTATGGAGGCCTTTAGCTAACTTTACTAGGCTTTCAGATTAATTCAGCGTGTCGAGGCCTTTAGCTAACTTTACTAGGCTTTCAGATTAATTCAGCGTGTGGAGGCCTTTAGCTAACTTTACTAGGCTTTCAGATTAATTCAGCGTATGGAGGCCTTTAGCTAACTTTACTAGGCTTTCGGATTAATTCAGCGTATGGAGGCCTTTAGCTAACTTTACTAGGCTTTCAGCTATGTTTGCTGTATGCAGTTTTTCAGAGAGAGAGAGAGAGAGCGAGAGAGAGGCCTGAGGTAGCAGAAATGCAGTAATGAGGCGAAGAAACAGTAAATTTGGCAGCATCAAGTGACAGGAGGAATGAGTAAGAACTCAGACTGGCTTTCATGTTCCACTGGCCTCTGAGAGAGAGAGAGAGAGAGAGAGAGAGAGAGATATGAATATAGAGAGGTATATGTGAAAAAAAGACAGAGAGAAGAAAAAAAGAAAAGAGAGAGAACATATGGACGGAGGCGGAGTGAAAGAAAAGACAGGGAAGAAATCTAGGGTTTCATCTTTTGGGTCAGCATAGATCAAACAAAAGTTGGAGCAGAAAAAACTCATCACAAGAATTAAAAGATGACAGAATAAACTCATATGGAGTCGTACGCAAAGGCTTGAACACCCCTGTCAAATGACGTTGTTGATTTTCTAACACATCCTCTACAGAGAACACACTTCTGCATATTTTAATGCACAATGACTGTTTACAAGAATTAAAGAATTAAACAAGAATAAAGCAAGAATATAATACGGCCTGTGCAAAAGTTATGGCACATTTTCCCCACTTTCAGTTTCTTAAAGAAATCTGTAGACACACCTCCAAAGTTGAGTCTTAGAAGTTGGTTGATCATTTTATGAAGTAACCAACCACATGTGGAGGTCTGCACTGTGGGGTGGTCAGTCCATTGTTTCTGCTTCATTGTTTGATGTGTCTCCTTTTCTCAGTGAGGTTCTTCTTGAACAGCTACACATCCTTTCAGACCCATAGTGCTGAGTTGTCTTCTCACAGTGGAAGGATGGACAGAAACTCCTGTGGATCTTTTCAGATGTGAAGCAGCTGGATTTTCTCCTCTCTCTCAGAGATGAAAGCTTTCAGCACTGTTTAGCAGACGGGGACAGTGTCTACTAGGTCTTCCAGGTGGTTGTTAAGAGTCCCATTTTCTCTCTAGCTTTTAATCATTTTATTAAGCCCAGTTTTAGAAACTCCTGTTTTTTCCATTATTTTCTTTATTATGACTTTTGCATGATAGTGTTCAAAATATAATATAACATATTTATAATATAATGTAATATATTTCACTAATGTGGGAATAACGTGCACATTTGAGTAAAGAACCTTCACTACAGCACTTTTTTTAGTGCATGCATAAAAGTACTTGAATTCCACACGTCAGCCTGAATAAACTATTTTAGTTCTGCCAATGTTCACCCTTGGGAGTAAAGGGAACTTGTTTATTTAGTGTTTAGTGTTAATGGGAGTGTATGTGTGTTTGAGAGATGTTATGTGATCCAGTGTCTCTTATTGTGAGTAGACGGCTGTTGATCTGCATGTGTGGGGGTTATTGTGCAATGCGCCCCACATTTCCTGCCCTACATATTATTCCTCCCCCTCTTCTCTTTCAAAACAGCCCATTTCTCAGCAGATTAGCATGAATCAGTGAATCAGCCAGAAACATCTCACCTTCACCCCTCCCCCATTACACTGACCCACATATGGCTAATTACGTCATGATTAGGTAAGATTCCCTCTTAGGATCAATGATATGTGATATTTCAGCAAATAGTTTGGTGAAAATTCACACTGACACAATTTTGCCTTCAAGTTTACTCTATTCAGTCGTTGATCAGCCAAAGCATGTCTGATGTCTGAAGCTTCCTTACTTTTGCGCTCGAGCTCCGAGGCTAACAAGTGATAAATACTCACTTCAAACCTCTGATCTGCTTGTGTGGTACTGTGATGTCTGCCACTGTATGATCCACACATTTATCTATAAAATTTAAGCGGTTACCACTGTTTTTAGGTATGCAACAGTTGAAGCCTGAATGTGGTCTATACTTTTTCCTTGATTATAGATCAGAGCATCTCATATCATCTCAGACACCACATAAGGAAGTTTACTCAACAGCTCCACATGATGTGTAAAGAATTCAGCATGCAGTTAGCCCAATGCTAATAGGATATACCCTTCCAGTACTTGCTAGCTACAGTAGCCTCATAGCTTCATTGTAAAAATGAACAAATATAAAATAAGAAACATTTCTTAGATAATCAAAATATATAATGGTCTATCACCCAAATAATGTCCAATCAGTGGAGGTCCTTTGGTCAGAAACTGACCAATGATGGATAGAAATGGATGGATGGACGGATAGACGGATGGATGGGGGGGGGGTTGCTGATAAACTATGCATCAACAACTGAGCTACAGTTTGTAATTGTACACCTATAGTCAACCTATATAGTAGGTGTTTCTAATAAAATGGCCAATGAGTGAAAGTACAAGATAGAAGACTCTAATA
Organism: Pygocentrus nattereri; assembly: GCF_015220715.1. Classification (NCBI taxonomy): domain Eukaryota; kingdom Metazoa; phylum Chordata; class Actinopteri; order Characiformes; family Serrasalmidae; genus Pygocentrus; species Pygocentrus nattereri. Next base: position 6,638,711 of record NC_051240.1, on the reverse strand, counting down.
ACTGTAGACAGGTCTTGTAGCTAGACAGATGAAATATCTCCATGGCTTCCCCAGAATACAAATAATTGAAAATGTACAACATGTGGAATCTTTTTTTTTTTTTTTTTTTTTTTTTTTTTTTTTTTTTTTTTTTTTTTAACCTGTCATATCTGGCCATTTTTGCAATCGGAATGGTAATCCGAATGTACTGATGTACCAAACATATTTGTTTTCACAAGAAAAAGCTCTATAGGTTACTAAAGCCTATTCTTGTTAAAGTTTTTATTTTATTTGTTTGGCCAGGCCTGACAGGCAATAAAAAAGAGGACAGGAAAGAAAGAGAAGAAGGGAGGAGAGAGAAAAAAAAAAAAAAAAAAATAATAATAATAATAATAAATCATAATAATGATAATTAAGTAAGTAAATAAATAAATAGAAAAAAAAAAAATAATAATAATAATAAAAAAGAGAGAAAAAACAAATAAAATAAGTAAATAAACAGACAACTAAATAAAAATAAATAGATAAATAAGTAAGTTAAAAAAAAAAAAAAAAAAAAAAAAAAAAAAGGGGAGGGGAAAAAAACAATTATACAGATATACATACATATACATATTCACATATACATATACATATATACACCCAGACATAATTCTACTATTTGCTGCTACATACATACACACACATGTTTACATATCTATACATATGCCTCTATACATATACACCCACCCACCACACACAATTCTACTGTTTGTAACAATGTGTATATGTGTGTATATGCGTTCACGTGTCATGTGTCATGGAATGTGCTCAGCAATGAGGGCAAGAAGCCGCAACCATGCCCCCGTGGTCCAGAGACAGATAGGGAAGGACCCGGGGGACCCGGACCATCCACAGCCCATTAGGAACTCAGGAGACCTGAGGCCACACGCTCCGACGGCCACCGCGTGCACGCCCCAGAGGACGAAGAATGGAGGCCCCAGACAGAGCGCCCACAGACAAAGGGCAAGTGACCGGAGAGCCAGAGGCAATGAGCAGCCCACCCCCCCCGGCAGGCCAACATCCCCAGCATGAGCCGAGCATGCGGCCCCCGAGGGCCCAGGCGCCCGAGACCGGCCGACCCCCGGCAGGACCCCCCCCCCCATGCCAGAAAGGCCCAAACCACCCTCAGGACACAACCGCCAAGGGAGCAGGGCAGGGACCACGCCACGATGTCCAGTCATGCACCCAGGGACCCACAGGGCACCCATACCCCGGGTGTGGGGCGGAGTCGGCAAGCAGCGGGGAGCGGTGGGGAGGGGTAACTCCTGCCCACCACCATGTACCACAGATGTCCAGGCTCAGCAAGTCATAGACCCAGGCCCAGCTGTCCACACACACATGTTCACATGCACCCACACACACCCACACCCACACTCGCACACACCAGTCACCCACTCATGCATACACACGGAACATACATGGACTCACAGTATCGGCGGGCGGACACCAGCACGGGTCAGCGGTAACCCAGGGAGGCAGCCACCCCGGCCCCGAATGACCGGCCGGTCTCCCCACCAGGCAGGGTGCACCAAACCGGTGTGAGAGGACCTGCCCACCCCCCCCCCACACACTCAATATGTGTGTGAAATGAAAAGAATGTGTGTGAGCTACAGTGCAATTAAAATTGGAGGGACAGAGGCAATGTAGTACTGAATAACAGCACACTGCCACGCTGCCCCCCAAGGCCCTCAATGTCTAATGTGTAAATAAAATTGAGGGGCAGGTAGCAGTGAGCAGATAAGTGAGGTCACATCAGCAGCGCCACCCACCATCCACTGAGTGACACCTGCCCCCCAAAGCCCTGTGTGTATCCACATGTGGTTGGTTACTTCATAAAATGATCAACCAACTTCTAAGACTCAACTTTGGAGGTGTGTCTACAGATTTCTTTAAGAAACTGAAAGTGGGGAAAATGTGCCATAACTTTTGCACAGGCCGTATTATATTCTTGCTTTATTCTTGTTTAATTCTTTAATTCTTGTAAACACACAGGGCTTTGGGGGGTGAACATGTGGAATCTTGACGCAGCAACAATGGGCCTGTCTCTCTTGTCTCCTAGTCAGTATTTTAAAGAAATCAATCTCAGGCTCTTGAGTTTGATTACACTTCTTTCCAGCAGCACACAATGGTGACTGATTGTAAGAGGCATTATTCACACCCTCAGCTGAATGAGGAGCAGCTCATTCTGCTACTACAGCAAATCACTGCCTGCTCGCTGTTCTAGACCTTTTATTTATATACAGCAAACGTACATTTGTGTGCTTAAATGTGATTTGCTTTTCACAACCAGGACATTTTTATCAGTCATTCGTGTCTGGACTTTGTCATTTTGTGGCACATTTAATTTGTATTACATTTTTATTTAAATGCACAGTTTCATAATTAATTAGATTCTTAGTTACATTAGGAATTACATTTAAATGAATTTGTTTTACATTTTTTTCTTCAGCTGTTTCAACGTCATAAAAAGGACAAAGGTTTCTCTGGTTTCTATAAAACAAAACTGTGTGCAGTAACTTTTCACCAATACTCAGAGTCTAGAAACACAAATCTGTTTTTCCGAATCTGAACTTTCAACACGATTTCTCTGTTTGAGTGGATCAGACACAGCAGGGCTGCTGGAGTTTTTAAACACCTCAGTGTCACTTTTGGACTGAGAATGCTGCAGTGCAGAGAATGATCCACCACCCAAATAGCACCTCTTCTGGGGGTCCTGACGACTGTAGAACAGGGTAAAAGCGGGCTAACAAAGTATCAGAGAAACAGCTGAACTACAGTCTGTAATTGTAGAACTACAAAGTGACCCTCTGTAGTAAGTGGAGCTGATAAAATGGACAATGAGCGTAGAAACAAGGACATAAACTAGGTCATAATGTTATGCCTGATCAGTGTATATACACACAAACATCTTCTAAGCCGCTTCTCCTTCTGGGTCACAGGGGGTGCTGGAGCCTGTCCCATCGGGCGGAAGGCAGCATACACCCTGGACAGGTCGCCAGTCCATCACAGAGCAGACAGACAGACATACACATTCACTCACCTCTAGGGGCAGTTTAGCATGTCCCGATGCCCGGACTGCATGTCTTTGAACTGTGGGAGGAAACCCATGGAGACATGGGGAGAATATGCACACTCCACACAGAAAGGACCCAGGTCGCCTGGCTGGGGAATCGAACCCAGGCAATTCTTGCTATGATGCAACAGTGCTACCCCGATCAGTGTATATAACTAAATTAAAATATAGAGTATTACTAAATACATTTGCTATCACCTTTGATAACTGCAACTTCTAAAAGTGGAGTATTCTTCAGATTATATTAGCCACATTTACATGCAGCCTAATCTGTTAGTAATCCAACTAATAGCTTAATTGGAATAGAATACATCCATTTATACACCACAATTGGACTGAGGTAATTTGGAGCACAGTATCTATCTGATTGAACTGGAGTATTCCTGTAAATAATCCATGAAATAGAAGAATAATAACCATATAAATGCCTGTTTCTGATTCCATTCCCAGGCGGAAAGTTTATGTTCTGTGCATGTGTGTTCACAAAAGTGCAGGGGAGATGAAATTTATGCTTCAATCTATAAAAGGCGGCGGTGGGACGGGCGTCCAGCTCATGTGTCTCAGTACATGCCTTCTTTAATAAGTACCTGTGAAGCTTCAAAGCTTCAAAACTGGAGGACATTGTACTTAATAGCTGCTGTGAGACTGGGTTAATGAAAGTGTCCAGACTGTTTTTTCTACTGCACACATCCAATTTACTGTCATCATCCCATCCCAAGTAATCTTACCGATGAATGCTTGAGGTGTCTATTTGTTGTTGTTGATGACGCACAAAGCTCAGCACACTGAGGCTGCTTATGGGCCATTTACAAACACAAATGAGAAGCATCAAGATGGAGAAATGAGATCTGAGAAAATCAGAACCGAGCAGTAAAGCTTTTGTGAGTCTAGCCTTGCGGCAGTTTTACACATGAAGCAGCGGAAAGCAATGAAAATGAGTCTACACTGCCCCACGTTGCTTGCCATTTCACACTGGATGTAACTCATGCACGTCACGTTAATGAAGCAACGTTTCTTTCTCTGATTTAGAGTCATTTGATGCGAAAGGGTTCACTTTAGAAAAAGCTCCGTCTGTAATGTTGGAAGCAGGTGAGTCTGTCGCAAGCGTGAAACGGCTTTATTTCCACAGTCCAACACTCATCATCAAAGAAGGCAGCAGTCAAAAAACAGAATCCATGCTTGAAAATCAGAAAGAAAAAGCAGGGGTCAGAGCAGGAATACAATACAAAGAAAAACCATGGCTCAGTACTTAGGAGATACACACAGAGACTTTTCCACATCTAAACCAAACAAAGGGGGTTATAAAAGGGAGTAATCAGTTCCGGAATAACATGCAGGTGCAAGTGGGCAGAGCCAAGTCCAAGTGGAGTCTTCCCAGAGGGCAACATGACAACCTCACTGCGTAATGCCTATTTTACCATAATTTTATAAAATGTTGGCCTAAAGATTTGAATATTAAATCACATTATTTATTAAATGTGTTCATGACAGATGGGTACATGCAGTGTGTTGTAAAGCAAAACAGTTCCCATAGAAAACAGATTTTACTAGGTTTATCATTATTTACCGTCACGAACAAAACAGGGTCCTTTTCTGTGATATGCAACCTGACCGGGGCCTTAAAGTTCATGTGCATAGTTGAAGGCTCAAACACATTTGTTATCTTTACCCCTAACCCTTGTTTTCAAGCGCCCCTTTGCCCCTTGAAACTGAGTTACAGGGTGGTAGTGGTTGAAATCTTCCTCTACAAAATGGAACAATCCTCAAATAAAAAACATTCTTTCATTAACAGCTACTAGCGCTGCTCTGTAGGCAACCCTGTCTGTCTGCAGTGACAGCAGAGGAGGATAAACTTCAGCAATCTGAAAGGGGGGAGGGGGGCAATTATTGGTTAAAACCCACCCCTAATTCTTCTGTGATATGAAGCTGAAGTCAGGTATCCACCAAGAATTCTTGTTTGAATTTTCTCGTTCCATCTACAATGGTGCAGTAGTTCTGATCCCTGTTGCGCTAGAATGTAACTGCTGCTCCACTTACGGTGGAATGAGAAATTTAGCTAGCTAGCTACCGAGACAGGTAGCGAGAAACAGGGAGACAATGCAAAGAAAAAACACGGCCCAGTACTCAGTAGATACACGCAAAGACATTGCCACAACTAAACCAAACAGAGGGGTTTATAAAAGTCGTCTTTGTTTACTAAAGGTGGCTTAGCTGTAACGCTTAATGACATCTAACCCTGTGATGCCCAGGCTGTATTTAAGCCCAACTAGCAGTTCCTGTAAGCTTGTCAGCTGCTTCAAAACAATGCTTTGTTGTCAGCAACAAGATGGTGATTAAAGTAATATAATGTTGGATTTTGTGATTTACGCAAAAAGTCCAGTAACTAAAAACATGTGTTGAAAAAATGTGTTAGGTTCTTCCCCGCCCTCGTCTACAGTTCAGAAACTATTCAGATATCATATATAATCATACACAATAACATTTGTGCATTACTTGGTTACTGGTTAAACAGTTAAGTATTAACATCTCTAAAAGGATTTGCACTACAAGCAACATTACTATGCGAATGAGCTTTCAGTAATCTTCTAACCCAAATTATTAAGCCATTTTGTCCTTTCAACAAAAATCAAACCACCTTTGGAGCAACAACATTTTATGGCCATTTACTGTCTTGGCTGTAAATATATCCCAGTATGTGCTAACGTACTAAACAAAAACACTTACTTTGCTCTGCTTTAAGCTTTAGCTTACCTATAACTGCTTTTCTCGCATCTCTGACAGGAAACTTTTTCTTAAAAGTGAAATAGTTTCTTGTAAAATATCTTATAATTTCCGTCTTTTTACAAGGCTGAAGTCAGCTTCTCATTCACGGGATTCTTCTTTGAATTGTCCTCTTCCACTTTAAATGGTTCCCGAGACACCAGAATGTAACTGCTGCACTATTTAAGGTGGAAAACCATTTGTCTTCAAATAATCGATGTTCGTCTTAAATATCTGTCTTTGCTGTTTCGTTTGCTACTAGCTAGGCAAGATTGTTGTCTGTGTTGCTAGTCTGCATGCCAACCTTCAGGGTTAAAGGGTCAATTAGCAGTTATACATTAACTTCAGACCATTTATTGTTAAAATAGCGTTAGAACAATCAGCAGAGCTTTATTTACTGCAAAGAGATCCCATACGAGTCTCGCTAAATCTTATGTTGGGACTCTCAGGGGCGTATTGGACAAAGTTTGTAACTCCAGTCTTGGCGTATCAGTCGACAGTGCAGAGATGAGTACAGGCAGCACTCCAGCCCCCCACAGACCTCGGACACTCAGAGAGCTCAGTACAGAACGCAGCTCATCTGATTTCACTTTAGCTCTCGGCTAGCACTCAGCTTTGTGCACATTTGAGTTTATTCTTTTAAAGCCCAGACTGGAAAAAACACAGGACAGAAAAGAAGAAGAAAGAAAGTTACTCACTTAAGAGTAAATTAATTATTCAGTATAGTGCAAAAACAGCATCTTGGCAAGTAAAATGATCTTAAATCTAGTGGATAAATCTAATATTTCTTCTGTTGGGATTGTTGTAGCTTATGACAAGATTTTAAAATGTATTTCCATTTCCATTCCAAAAGCATTTTTCACTTGTTTTAAGTGATTTTATTGAGTAAATTTATCTTGCTATATTAGCAAATACTTTTGCTTGTGTTAAGAAATGCACTTTTTTAATTTTTATGTTTTTTTTTCTTGATAAAAATTTCTTAAAACAGGTAAAAAAAATATCTAGAAATACAACCCCAGTTCCAATGAAGTTGGGACATGGTGTAAAATATAAATAAAAACAGAATACGATGATTTGCAAATCCTTTTCAACCTATATTCAATTGAATACACTACAAAGACAAGATATTTAATGTTCAAACGGATAAACCTGATTGTTTTTTGCAAATATTCACTCATTTTGAATTTGATGCCTGCAACCGCTGTGTTACATCACCTTTCCTTTAACACTCAATAAGCGATTGTTGAAGCTTTGTAGGTGGAATTGTTTCCCATTCTTGCTTGATGTACAACTTCAGTTGCTCAGCAGTCCGGGTCGAGTGACACACTGAATACTGAAAAATGTGATAATATTTTGTTGCTGAGGCTTCTTTTACCCACCTCTGTAAACACAAGAGACATGCACTGAAAAGCAAAGCACGAATAACAAAGATTCCTCTATTTTGTTCATGAGTGAAGCTATTTAAGGCTTCACTCAGAGTCTGTTACGCAAGACTCATTAATAACCAGCGCACGTCCATAACTCTTCTTATCAACCTCTTCTTATAAAGAGGACGTTATGGCCATGGGCAAAAGGAAACACTATCTGCTTTTTCCCTGGAGGCACTTGACAGTAATCACACTAAATGTGTTATATATGCAGTGTTGAGTGTGACAGAGGCAGTGGTTCATGTTTAATTAGAGCTGTAGATGGATCGCCCACTTTACTGCTCCGCCATAACTGTGTTCAGTTCATCAGTTTTACAGCAGACATTGTCCTAAAGGAGCTTGTCCACATATATATGCAGCTACTAATGACCATCACAGAGGGACACACTGTCCGGAAACTATCACAAACCACTGAGAGAAACCAAGACTCAAAACCAGAAGCCCCCTAACAGCATAAGGAAACGCTGAGAGAAACCTCAAGAGGAGAAGCTTCCTAAGAGCATGTAGAAAAGCCATGGAATGGAACCAAGAACCACCCTCAGCTGTTTTATTAATATTAATATCACATTGATAGCATATCACTATGGAGCTTGTGTCCATTTACTTTATTTAATGTGTGACATGTTAGCATGTATTTTTTTTCTCTCTCTCTTGGTCTCTTCCTTCACAGAGGTACCTACTCTGGAACCAGTCATGTGAGAACCAATCAGAGGCCTGGCTGGTGCAGTTGGGGGAGGAGCCTATGTTTTAAAAGAGGCCTTTAACATGGCTGAAGAGAGAGGATCATGTGTGCTGTGTTTTAGTTTGTTTAGTTTTACTCTTTTATGTTGGGAGTGTGCTTTGTTTTAGGATTTTACCAGCGCTTCTTTTAACTTAGCTTGCAAGACTTTACCTTTTATACTAAAAGAAATACTTTAGTATTTCACCTGCACACTTTTAACTTTGTTTTCAAGAGTTTGTACCACCTGGGGTTTCCAACAGGTAAGAGGGGCCAATGCATTTGCACCACTTAGATGTCTACTTTGTCTAGCTCCCTTGGTCAGAAAGCAGGCACCGCCACATCCGCTTTTGATTACTGGCTAGGGAAGTTTAAAGTAGTTAGCTTTGGTTTCCTTTTTTTAGATCAGCTAAATACTTTGTTTCAGAGTAGGCTCGCGTGGTTGGGTTTTGATTTGTCCTTTTCTTTGGTGGCCACCAGTTTGATTCTTCCGGTGTGGTATTAGGCATCACAGCACTCTGGTTTTATTGTGGCTTGTTTGATAAAAAATGGCTTCAAAAGCTCTATATTGGTCTGTTCCTCACACCAATCCAATCTCACCAGTTCAGTATGTTACTGTTACATGTTACTGATCCCACATGTTACTGATCCCACACACCCTATACAAAGCATGGGGTCGTAACATAATGCATCCAGTGGAATGACCATTAAGAAAACCCAGAAGATTGCAACTTTTCTTACAACAATAATCAAACTCAAAAGCAGATCCATCTTAATTAATTAGAGAAGTGCACAATGCATGTTTGCAACGCACATGTTTACTTGTTTATCTAAGCTGTTCAGTACCTTCCTCTCTACTCTTAGACAGTAACTTGAATATGCAGATGAATTACTTAGTCTGTTGTATTATTACTGGAATTCTTATAAAGCCTGGGCAATAGCAAAGTGGGATAATAACCACAACCACTATTAGTAACTTAATAATAAAGATACATGATCTCATTTCTCAAAAGTCAACACGGATATCACTCCAACATGTCAACAAGACAATAGACAGCAAACAATGATTAAGGCCTCTGGTATTTGCTGTTGACTTATGAGCTGCTCAGTAAGCTGTGGTAGGATTACTGCCACTGGGGCTTCACATGCTGCCTGTAAGTTAGGATCTGAAGGGAGTTTTACCTTCATAACACAGAAGTAGTGTTCTTATAGGAAACATACATGTACATTGATGTCCTGTCTGTGTGAGGTGTTTCAGCGTGCTTCTGTAAGAGTAAACGCTGCTGTGCTCCACCCAACCCAGCCTTAACCTTAAGCAACTCAAAGATCAGCCTTGGCCTGGGTAAAAACTTATATGTTGAAGTTTAAGTCTATTTTATATACACACTTCCCAGAGCTTGTTGAATAGATATACTCAGCTGCCTCGGAAAGAGTCCTTAGGAAGGCCACACAGGAGCCCAGGAGGCTCCACAACTGTGGTTTAACATATGTAAGTGGCTGGTATGGGAAGTCCTTAGCTGTGAAGTGTTTACATTGCTCATGCAGCTGAACATCACTGATCCAGGCAGCCACATAGCTTCAATGTAGCCTCACCCAAGTGGCCAGCCCAGGCAGCCAGGAAGCTGTGATGTAGCATCACTTGGGCAGACAGCCCAGGCAGCCCTTAGCACCTGCAGCCAAAAAACCCTGGTCCAGGCAGCCTTAAAGCTGCAATACTCAAGTGGTGTTTCTAGGTAGCCTAGTAGATGCATTGCAGTGTCAGTCAAGGGGCCAGCTGGGAAAAACCAAAACATGCACAAAAACAATACAAAACAAGCAAAAAACAGGAGCTCAAACATAGACAAGTTACATGTCTGCCAATGTCTGTATAACATACCGCGTATACTTACATATGTAATAATAGAATATCACATGTATTGGTATTTCTTTACAGTGTCGCAAGTACAGAATACATAGGGTGTGATTCATTGATCTTGTGAAACACTTCAGCTAGGAAGATCAACTTTACCACCTGTATCTCTGTAACGTCCTGTCTTAGCGGGCTTGTCAGATTTATCAAAAAAATTACTTAATGTGGTAAAAAGTTAATTAACTATCTTTATTCAGCCTTAATAATATTTTGAATGAACGATTATTTCAAAGTAATTTTTCCAGTTGAATAAAACTAGTTCAATTGCTTGTTACCACATGAAGTAATTATTTAGGCAGATCTGTTGAGCCATTTTTTACCCTGCATGTGCTTTTGTTTACATATTCCATGTGCTTCTGTTGTTGTTCTGGCCCTTGTCTCCTCACATGGTCCAGCCTTTTTGTCATCTGTCTCACCTGGCTGTTGTCTGTAGTCCCCTGGAAGACCTGGTAGACCACCAAAACTGTCCCCGTCATATACACAGCACGTAAACCCGTCATTGACCTCACCTGTCTGTGGTCTGTGGCCTCGCCTTCTCATTAGTGCCTAGTTTGCTCCATGTGTATTTACCTCTGGTTGTGTGCTTTGTGTTTGCTTGGTGTTGTGTGTTCTCAGGCCCTGTTCTCATTTTCTCTTATTTCATCTCTAGCCTCTTACATTCTTCAGTGTTATTTCCTTTCTGTTGTAGTATTTTTTTAGTAAGGGTTCTTATTGTTTTGGTACTTTGTGGCTTGTTTCATTATTGCTTTCCATAAAAAAATTGCACTTGCATCCTGCCTCTACATCTTCTTCTACATTAGTCTCAACAAGAAGAAGTGAGAACTGTCTCGACAGGCATACAGCAGTTCAAAGCTCCTCACCTCGTAACCAATACAGTGAGTGACAGTAGATGATGGTAAATGTAAAAAATGAAAAGCTTAAATTTGAAAGAATCAAAGAAGCCTCATCATGGGGCAGCCTAGAAATGAAGTCTAAGCCAGATGGAACAAGCTCAGAGGGAATACTGCTCTCAGCTCAGCCTTCCTCAATCAGAATATCCAAATAAAGGTCTTCATCAAATATAAATCAGCACATTTCAAACACATTTCTGTGCAGTGTTCCATCCTTGATTTTTTTAAAATGGGCATAAGAGCGCAAATTATTTTCACACCATGCAAATGTTCATCATTACACAATCAATTACACAACCGAAAACTACACCCAAACTATCCTCGCAGTATAAATATTATTTGAAATGCATAATGTGCCAAAAACTCCATAAAACAAATAAAAACATTGCGATCCAGTTTCTCATTAAGTTGAATGAGAGTGTACATATTTCAAGCTCTGTTATCTGTGCAATACGTACCAGACAGACAGATTGATAGATAGATAGATTCTTTTATTGCCAAATGACAAGTCAGCTGTGCCTGTTTTTATAGCAAGAGATCGAGTTGTGAAGCAATAGCCTATATAGAATAAGGCAAATGTAAAGTTAGGTGAACAAAATGTATCACTGATCTAATGGCTTGTAGATAAAATAAAAAGCAAAACATATGAATTTGTAAACTATCGTTGGTCACCAAATCATGATATTACTTTTTCATTTTGTTTACACTGAGAGCCAGATACTGTCAACAAAGGAGACATGCCTGTCATGCATAACATGGCACTGCAGTGTTTAATGCAGAAACGCCATAGTTAACTACATAGGTAGCCTTCATTTATTCAGTTATATACATACACACACACATACACACACACACACACACACACACACACACATATATATATATATATATATATATATATAGCAATCACCTTAGATGCTATAGCCTGGGATACAATAGTCAAGCAACACCATTGCAATAGAATAACTACACCTTAGCAGCAGCCACCTGTGATACTATAGCAATGGCCTTGCAACACTTTAGCAGTCAACTGGTAAAATATATCAATGTCCAAGCAATTTCTTAATAACCACCTAAATTACTATAGCAACAGCCTATCAATGCCCTAGGAACCACTTGGGATTCCAGATTTGGTCTATCAACATCTTAGCAACCACCTGAGATGACATGGCAATATCATAGCCATGAGATTACACAGCAAGGTCTTTTTCCAGCCAACTTTTCCAAACAGGTTTGTCTGGTTCCTTTTGTGCTTGATCTACTGTATAAGGGCTTCAGTCCAGGTCTTGAAGGCCTAACCAATGGGAGAGCTTGTTTAGATGCATGTTCCTAGATGCTACAGAAAAAAGTCCTGATTGGAAATTTTTCATCAGATGGTTTAAAAATTTCACCCTTTTGGTTTCCAAAGCTTAACAATGAAATGCCTATTGTTTCAATACTTTTATAGTTTAAATATGAAAAAAAAAAAGATTTACAAAATAAATATGATCTAAAACTTCAAATGTGTAATTCTGAAAGCCTGAAAAGCATCACGTTATAGATAGATAGCAAAAACACAGTTTCAACATGATTTGGAAGGAGCATGCCCCACAATCTACCATGTAATTTGTGTGACGTATAGGTAAAATATAGCATTTAACCACACGTAAATAAAATACACAATCCTAGCTGTGCTTTAATGGTATTGTACAGTACAGAAATCAGTAACAAACCAATGACCACCAATTTATCTTTGCAGATATAAATAAATAAATCATTTTGACCTTGTAGTTCTTCTCGTGCCGTACCGTTGACTTGCCACACATGTTCAACCTGTTACATGTGACAAGTCACATGTAACAGTCACATCTGATGGCATCCCTGGTGGGATTAGTGCATTGCAGTTGGAGTACAGCAATCTAATGTGGCATACAGCTCGTGATGAAAAGCCATTCAATTAATTTTCCAATCAAAGTGATGAACACAGGCTTATTCAGAGAGAAACGCTAATATGTAACATTTGTAGTTGGAGTCACTACAGCTGGCAAGGCATGACTGAATAAGTAATTGGCACTAAAGCCATGCGGTGAAGCCTTTTTTGGATTTCAATGGAGTTTTCTTTTAAGTATGAAGGTCAAGTTTCTTGAGTGTCCTTCACAGACGGGTGCTTGCAATGTAAATTCAATTGAGTTTTATTCAAAATGGGGGGGGGCGTTTGTAATTTCCTGAGCCAGCGTGCTGGTGTGCTACTCGGTCACATGCCTAATCAAATATAGACTAATAAACTGCGACTCCCAGAGTGTCTTTGGTCACACGGAGCTCAATTGTGGACTCAGACGCTAATGTGACTGATGACATCATAAAGGTGGAAGCAGCCAAGTCATGCGATGCTCCAGGCCAGTGTAAACGTATTTAGGAGGGACAATGAAATGAAAACGAAATACAAATAAATTTTACTTGTATTTAAACTGTGGAGACATCCAGGCCTTTAAATCCATATCAGCACGTGCTGTTATGCAGTGTGCATTTGAAGAACATGTACAGTGATGAAAAGCCATAAAAATAAGCATCAAACATTGTGCAGACAAAAAAAGTCATACAGGCCTACATTACTGCATCTTTTTCTCTTATTTCATTTGTACCATCATGTTTTATCTTTCCAGTATTTTGCTTATCGTCATGTGTAAAGTGCTTTTTGCTTTTGTTCCAAATAAATCAAATGTAATAGTATTAATTGTGATTTGTTTTCATTGCTGTCAAAATGACAATGTTTGTAACACATTTAATTATTAATACTACTCATGGCTTACGTGGATAACGCTCTGCGTTCTGAGGGCATTTTCTTGGCTTTTGCATACATTCTTAAATGCACCTTCAAAGTCACTTGCATACGAAACAATACCCACATGTTATATCAAGACATCCAGAACAGTCTCGGCTCTCTCTGTACTGAATCCACCTTGACCTGGAACTCTGTGTAAAGAGATAATTTATCTTTTGCGAAAGCAGCTTTGCTCTGTTGGATGGGTTGGTCTTGTGCTTGAAATGGGTTTACCAAAGTCTTAGGTTCAAAGTAGTGGAATGTGTGAATAAAATAGTAAATAAATGATCTGCTCATCACTATTTTCCAAACCTGCTGCAGCAACTTCTACAGCTGCAAACTATTTACAAACCATTTCACGTCTCTGTCCGAGGCAACTAAATGAAAAATGAAGGTTTTCGATGTGATGGGTCAGTCCTTAGTGATTTTCTAACTGTCCACTGGTTGGTTTTACACAAAATACAGATGGACAAATTACAGGCGAGATGAAGGAAACACAAATCTGCAGAAGGACCACAGATGACAGACCTTACAACTCCAGATTTAAGTCATGTATGATCTCATGATAAGATGAAATGGACTTTAAAGATTCAGGATCTTTTAAACTCTATTTCTGCAAAGATAGAAATAGAATCACAGTGAAACATCTAAGTTGGCACGCCAGTGTGTTCAATGACCCAAGAGGGTTAATACATTTTCCTAGGTTTAACTTCTGTAGTAGTGCAGGCTGAAGCCCAGCTGCAACCCTCTGACCCAAATACAACAGGCTCCATTAATGGTTCTCCTGTGTTATGCCTCGTGTTTTTGCATGGTTTGTGTTTTTTCTGCACTCATTCCAGATTCCATCCCATGACTTCACCTTTGCCGCTACCGGACCCTGCTGCTGATCCGTTCCATGATTTCATCTCCCACCTGCTTAATGAGGCCCAAGATGGCTGAGTCTCCAGGAGACTTCCTCATTGTGTTTCTTTGCTTTTGTGTATATTTTGCTACCATTGCCTGTTCTGCTTGTTACCGACCCTGCTTGTTTTGACTACAGTTTAGCCTGACCCTAAATACTGTATATCTCTTGTATGTTTGTAAATAGTCTATCTGAACCGGCTGTAGGGCATGGCTTCCGTTTTGTTTGGGAATGGGTTTTGTCTGTGTGTATGGTTAGAAAAGGAGGAAGGTAAGAACACTGTCTTTTATTTCTTTTTGTGCATATGTAGGGAAGGTAGTTTGTGTTGTATAGTAAAGTTAGTGTGGGTTTGTTTGTTGTTTTAGCCTGGGCCATTCCTGAGGTTGTTGCCGGTGTGTAAATTTACTGTTGTTTTTGTTTTCGTCACATAATACAGTCTTGAACTTAATCATTGCGTTTGGTTTCATCTCTCACTCACATCACTACATCTCACCCTTTCATATGCCTGACCTAGACCGGGTCGTAACACCTGATAAAAGTCATTTCCAGCTACAGAAATGGTGACTGTGCATGGGGGAATCTATGTATAAGTCAACAAGCAGCAAACTAACAAAAGCAACAAGCTCCAGTTCCCCACGAGAGCCTCCAATGAAACATGAATCAATGCTAACACTTCAGCATAGAGGACATTCATAGAGTGCCATTATAACACACTTACGCTTTCACATGCCTGTTGTTGGTAATTCACTGTCTATTATTACTTTATTAAGGATGAAAAAGGGTGAATTTTCAGGGCACTTGTGTAATAAGCAATCATTTGTGTATTATTTCAGGTGTTATTGACTGTGATTATTTCCTTATTAAGCCCTATTAATGAACTCAATAGCAGGTAGTTTAATGCAGGTAGTTTTAAGCCAAATGAATAGGCATAGACTTGCAGACAGGGTGGGGGAGGTGGCTCCTTCCCAAAGTTTGGATGGGGGGTGAATAATCCTCTCCAATAACTTTCTCCTTTTTTAAACATTGTTTTGTGATTGCTTTTGATTATTGTTTTAACCAAAAACATATACTTTTATTTTATTTAAGGCTTAAATATTTTATTTAAGGCTTAAATTTGATGGAATTTTAAACATACTTGCTGATTGCAACCTAAATGCTTTGTTTTTTTTTGCTGCCTACCAGTATAGAGTCATATACAGAATAGGGGGTTTAGTCAAGCATGATTGGTGGATGGTTTGAGAAGACTTTTAGTTTAGTTCCTTTACATTTGGTTGGAACTGAGATCCATCACGTTAAAAGCTTAGTCTGGATTTCATGACATCTTTTTGTGTGAACAGAGGACAAAAACATCCTGATTGGTGTCCCAAACGCACTCAGCACTACATGTGTCCAGCTGTGTGTCCAGCAGGTAAACATCCCATTAGTCTGGGTGGGACACTGTGTCTCTGCCTAAAGCACTGCTTTCTGCCTCATCTGCCCACCAGAAAAATACCAGACAAAGCCGGCTAATCAGGGCACTGGTACAGGGAGAAAGCAGTCAAACCTGGCTGCTGAAGAAACAGACAAACAGGAACTAATGACAGAGCACATCATCATGGTGTAACTGAATGTGACTGTTTGAGGGGAGCTGCACACCCGGGTTAAAGCCTATTCACGCTTATGTGCTAAACATGGCAGGAATAACGAATAATGAGTGTCCATTATTGCGGTCAATGACGAATGTAGTACCATGTCATTATTTCTCGCTAATTACATAATTAATTGTATAGTTGGTTACATAATTGTAGTCCAGGTTTTTAACTGTACACAGGTGCAGTAAAGCAGACACATATTAACATGAAATGAATCCTTATAAATCTGGAGATTTTCTCCAAAGTTTGCATCTCATACAGTCGGTTTACATTACATAATGTCTCAGATGTAATACCTTTAATTACTTAGTTATGTAATAAAATACATTTATATTCTGTATCTAAGCACTCAAGCCTTATATTCTGTATCTAAGCACTCCCGCTTTATTATCTTTGCACTGATGTCAACAATATGTGTATATATATATATATATATATATATATATATATATATATATATATATATATATATATATTCATGTATAAGTTTTAGAATATGCCTTTCCCAGAGCATCACATTGCTTATTGTAATGAGCTATGAGTGATAATTTAATAAAATAATAAACTTTCCATGCTGGAAAGGTGAACAGTTGCCACTCAAAGCTAACAGGGGCTTGCGTTCACCTTGCTAACAGGTGGGTTTATTAGAGCAATGACAGAATATGAATAATATGTGACTTACAACTGTATGCAGCTGTATAAGTTTAGGTGCAGCTGGTAAAAAAGAGAAAATGCAGAGGACACACTTCTGTACATTTAATACACAATTACTGTGTATTTGCTGAATTTAACCTGCTGGAAAATACCATAAAAAACAAAATGTGACTTTTTTCCCATTGACCTTTAAGGGTTATGAAGACCCAACACTAACCATATGGGCGTCAATACTAAGCACAGAATACACGACACTTACAGTGTTTGTAAGCTGAAGTTTATCTTTGATTGCCTTACCTTTAGTGTAGCACGGCTTCCAGAGAATTTTCTAGGGATTCCAGGGAATATTCAATACTAATATGTTGTATAGCTGGAAGTATTTACAGGTGGCTCCCAATATGATTATTATATATGACTCAAACTGAATGCTAGCTGCTGGCAGTGGTTCTCAGAGCTTCTTAAGAAGTAGAGCTAGCTTATTTGAACAGGACAGGTTGATAGTAGAAAGCAAACAGCAGCAACAGAATTCACTGCAGCAGTAATCCACTTACACTGACCGGCCACTTCATTAGAACTGTGTCTTGTGGACATATAAGGTAGCTCAAAGTGTCCATCTGTTTCTTATATTACTACAGTAACTTCTCATTCAGTCATAATAAAATATTTTCTATTTCTAACAGCAAACACAGCTGTTGTGCGGTTTGAAAGTTTACAAATGTGTGACAAGTGAAATAATTCATATACAGTTTCAGCTGCTTCTGCTATTGCCATTAACTAAGTTATTAACTCAGCAGCTTGGGTTGAATGTCTGTCACCCAGTTTTTATGTCTGCTTTGCTGCTCAGAAAACATCTCACACTGTGTCTTTATGAATGGACGTGATTGCTGATTGCTGCGGGGGATGTGTGCTGACGCTCACGTGTGCGGCCAGTCACGTTGGCATGTTGGAGAGTTCAGCTGGGACTGTCTGAGTGGGGAAGGAAGTGAGATGTGGCTCCTGGGTTTGGGTTTTTTAATTCTGCTCTTGTGCACACGGATTGTCCAGACATCATAGGAATATTTCAGTGAGAAATGTGCCCTTTTCCCCCCTTACACCAAACGTAGTCACTCAGCCTAGACATATTTGGTGTCTTAAATTTGCCCCTTTATTTTTGGTTGATGTTGCAGGTATAATGGAAGACTAAAGTGTCTTCACACTGAACATGGTGAGATTTTCCAGACAAAAAAGGACAGTTTGCACGAATTTTTAAAGAATGCAAGAATGTGAAGTAGCAGTAGTAGTAGAATTTTGTTTCAAGCTTATCAACCCCATGAATTCACGAGTGAGCCAATAGAAAATGAATAATACATAAAAAAACGAATAAATAAACTAGTTAATACTAGCCACCTCCTCCAGTCAGGGGTGCCCACACTCACCTGAAATTTGTTTCTTGGTGAAGAAAATAATGAGGCATCAGTCCATTGTGAATGTGACCATCTTCTTCTTCTGCTACTTTTTATTATTATTATATAAGAATATTTTACTTCTTCTTCTTCTTCTTCTTCTTCTTCTTCTTCTTCTTCTTCCTATTGTTATTGTGATTAAAATGATTATCGTAGTGCTGACAAGTTCCAGCTCCTGGTGACCATATGGATAATTTTAGGCTTCTTTAGGCTTCTTTCTGTCTTATTCATGATTCTTCTGATTGTCTTCATCCATCTTTTTGCTGCTCATCTTTTTCCTTGAACTCTGCCCAGAATAACTGTCTTATCCAGCCAGCTGGTTCTTCTCATAACATGCTCAAAATAAGAGCTTTAGTTTAGTTCTCTGGTCTTTCTATTAAGAGGTGCATTTTGCATTTATTTATTAGTTTCCTTGCCCCTTCAAGGTATTCTCAAAATTCTGCTCCAGAATGATCAATATTTCCTGTCCTGTTTTCATGTTGTCCAGCTTTCATATCCGTTAAGAACCACAGCCTGGACAATTTGAAGCTTTGTTTTTAGATATAACAGTACATCTTCAAAGCTTTTCAAGCTTCTTCATCCTTCATTTTCAACACATTTCTACATTGCTCGGTCTTTTGTTGTTTACAATTGAGCCAAGTACTGTATGTGGTCTGTAATAATGTGTAGTTACATATTAACAATCCATGTAACAACAGTGTAACAAGCGGTGATGTATTCACTGTTACAGATGGATTACAGTAGTATAGCTTATTAAAATTCAACTTCAGTTTTAATGTAATTTCATGATTATCTCTTGTCTCTAATGTAATTACACATGCTAAATTGTGTGACTATACACAATTGTGTGTGCGTCTGCCCTGCGATGGGCTGTCAACCTGTCCAGGGTGTTTCCTGCCTTCCGCCCACTGACTTTCTTTAAAAATTGAGATATTAATCTTAACCAATCTGTTATGACAGTATTTCCAGCAACAACATATCACTATTTATCTTTATGTAAAATCCTAGACTGATATTAAATCCTGTGATTTGATCAGTCTGCTTTATTACAGCATAAATATTCCACAGTAACAATGCAGAACTAACACAAAGAAGTCGACAGTTCCTGTGCAGTCATTATGTTGTTACAGTGTAATTACAAATTCCCAACATTGCTTTTGAAGCAGTATAGCAGAAAAGCACTGTTGGAAAAAAAGAGCAGTCATTATTAATGCATGGGGCCGAGATCCTAATGCATGGCCACTACTTAGCAAGACGTGGGAATGAGATGATTAAGTCGTGGCCATGACTTATTAAGGTGTGGGAACAAGATCACGGCTTACTAAGTCATGGCCATGCATTAGGATCTCATTTCCATGCTTTACTAAGTCGTGGCCATGACTTAATTAACTCATTCCCAAATATGCTGTTGCAACTATCCTCATATGTTTTGTGTAATGTGTAATTACACAGTTATTAGAGACACTTATTTTAAAGTGGGACCAACTTTACTAATGAGAGCTTTCAAGTCTTTGTGGACAAAACTATGACCCTTTACTTAAAACAGTAGTAGTAGCCTGAATTTACTCTGTGTTCATAGATAACAGTGAAACACAGTGTCGGAAACCACATAATCAAGTCCATTAAAGACACTGAAGAACAAACACTTAGAGGCAAGAGTGTGATGCTTTAGGCATGCAGTTAGCACAATGCTAACCAGTGCAGTATTATCTTCAGTAAAATGCTTGATGTGCCAGGGCTAATGGGCGATTGGTGTCTGAAGTATTGCTTCAACAGAACCTTCTAGTAATGCTTTTGCCAGCAATGCCTCACTAGCCTGTCTTTCCCTGGCTTTCACTCTCTCGGTCCACTTTAGCTGTCCTGCTATTCCTAAACCTCAGCAACAGTCTTTAACAGTCTCCCTATCTCTTTCTGCCACATTGATACTAGTCATTCTTTCTATGCTCTAGTGGAATCCTTTAACAGTGTCCACTGCCCTCTAGCACAGCCGCTCCAGAGGCCAGGCCATGAATCCAGAGGCTGAGCTTTTAAGCCAGAAAAATGTCTGTTTTAGTCTGAGACTCAAGCATTTAGCTCACAAGCCTGCATGCTGGTTCTATGGCAGGAGCATGGAAAATGTCAATCTCTTCTTCATACATATGCATTTTCATGAGAGGATTGAGCAGAAAGTGGGTGGAGCTAAGGTTTGAGCCACTTGCTGTGGCCATTTATTTACATTTGTATCTCTGATCAGTCTCTCAAAATTTAGAGATTTTAACAATAACGGAACACACAGCAAGTAGATGGAGGCACAAGCTAAACACTGTTTCAGCTCTTTGGACCAGGCTCATTTATACTAAGCCAATGCCAGCTACAGGCATAATAGGCAGAACTTGGCACAATATCTTGTGGTGCCAGACAAATTTTCACTGTTTTGTGAAGGAGTAGATGGAAAAAAAACAGCCCACTGCCAATGGGAGCAGGACAAAGCATGAAAAGAAATCCCACAAATGAATGATTAGCCTAAATAATAATAGTAGAACAGTCAATGACTTTTATACATGCATTATATGTATAGTTCAGCGGCTGTTTTCCATCCAGAACTCTGTTCTTTAATGAACAATGCTACACAGACACTAGTCACCGTTCCACTGCTGCACTCCTGCTCCAGTCCTGCTTGTTATCTGCCACTATAAATAGGCATGTGTGTGAGTAATCTACCACTTTTGATACAGAATGTCCTGTAGGGGTCTGTAGGGGTGTCAGGGTAGGGGAGGGTTTTGTTGAGGATTCAGTAATGAAGGCTACAGGCTACTGTTTATGTGAGGATGACTGATGTCTTCAGGTCATTGTGAAACATTCTGGGCTTCCAGATAGAGCCCTGAGGCCATAGGTCATATATGTGTATAAGCAGAGAAAATAAAAGCAGCTATTTTAAGACACCAGCTCAGACATTCTTAACTGGAAATTGCCTGTATTACACATACATCCAAATGCAGCTTTGGAATCTTGTGAGGATTTGTAGGGGTGGGATTTTTGGTGAGCATTACAATTAATAAGTACCCAATACATAATATGTCCTAAATCATGTTAAAAAACAAATGCATTGTTGATTGTAATTAATATATTATGCATGTGTCATATGCACATGGATTTAAATAATTTTTTTTACCCATGATTTATGTGTTGTATGTGTGTGCTTCTAATTTATTACACACTTATTATATATATATATATAGTATAGTGTAATAACTATATTTTATACTATCATAAGCATTGTCTATTGTAATATATGTATTTTTATCATATAATATTACGTATTATATGCTTTGTGCAATGTCATCCATGTTATATTAGTGTATTATACACACATTGTGGATGTGATGAAGTGTACTGAATACTTATTTTTTATACTTATTTTTATACTTATATGCATTGTTGTAATATAGGTATTACACATGTTTTTATGCACTGTAAATTTTTACATGTATCACAATGTTATATATACATATATACATAAATATACAAACAATGTAAAGAGCAACAGGCACATCCAAATCATGCCAAAAACTGAAAAATGACAAGGTTTGCTCTGACAGCAATGATATATGTGTATTGTAATGCATTTATTACATATACTTTATATCCACTGTATATTGTAATACATGCATTATATCTGAACTATGTAATTACTGTTATCATATTATACCCATATACCTGATGTGTTGTAATATATTTATATGTATGCGTTATATATAAATATGGATTATGTATTGTAAGTAATGTTGTACAAGTGTTATTTGTATTACATCATGTAATTAATGTGCTATACACAAGTTATATACATTAAACGGCCTGTTCCCTTCATGTAACTCACCTTCACATGCCCTTGGCGAGAGAGAGAGAGAGAGAGAGAGAGAGAGAGAGAGAGAGAGAAAGAGAGAGGGTGGGAGAGAGAGAGAGAGATAATGGATTAGTGATTGAGGATGGGGAATGTTTTTCCTCAGGATCAGGGATGTTTCTTCCCTGTGTAGATCAGGGGATATTGAACTGTGAGACGCAGCTTTAGCAAACCAATTTAGAGATAAAAGGAAAAGCCCTTATGGATCTCACTGCCACTGATGTTCTACATACAGACCTGTTCTCCTGCATGTAGATCTGTTGTCCAGTGTACAGATCTGAGGCAGAGAGAATAAGACAAAGAATAAGGATGAAATAGAGAGAGGATGAGAGGCAGAAAGAGAAAGAAAAAGAATGAAAGACCAGACCACTTTATCAGAAACACCTTCTACATCCACTCACTGACCACTTTATCAGAAACACCTTCTACATCCACTCACTGACCACTTTATCAGAAACACCTTCTACATCCACTCACTGACCACTTTATCAGAAACACCTTCTACATCCACTCACTGACCACTTTATCAGAAACACCTTCTACATCCACTCACTGACCACTTTATCAGAAACACCTTCTACATCCACTCACTGACCACTTTATCAGAAACACCTTCTACATCCACTCACTGACCACTTTATCAGAAACACCTTCTACATCCACTCACTGACCACTTTATCAGAAACACCTTCTACATCCACTCACTGACCACTTTATCAGAAACACCTTCTACATCCACTCACTGACCACTTTATCAGAAACACCTTCTACATCCACTTACTGACCACTTTATTAGAAACACCATTTTACTTCCACTCATTGGCCACTTTATTAGAAACCCCTCACTGACCACTTTATCAGAAACACCTATTTCCCCTCACTGACCACTTTATTAGAAACACCATTTTATTTCCACCCATTGGCCACTTTATTAGAAACCCCTCACTGGCCACTTTATTAGAAACACCTATCTTGTGCCTGCACTCACTGGTTACTTTATTATGTCCACTGTAATAAATGTAAAATAATGGAATAAAGACATCTACATCTTTATATCTTACAATTTTATACGTACACTCGCCGGCATGTTTACCTTTTTGTCAACTAGCGTATCTCCAGCTAACTTGGCTAATCGAGCTTTTTTTATCCATTGTTTTTTCACTCTGTAGATGTTAGCTGGCATTTTATACGCTGCTTTGTTCAAAGTGCTTTTGTCACACATCTCTCCGGATCAGGTCTACCTGAAATGTTTTACCTGTCTTCCTTGTTCATGTGACTTATGATAGCTATAAGCCCGGGCTTTAGTTAGGTCTTTGTGAGGTATTGCTTCCTTGTGAGCTACTGAGCGTTTTGCCTACTTGTTTTTCTGACTGTCTCTGCCCTTTTGGATTTTGTCTGCTTTCTGGTAATGTTTGTCATTTTGTGTTTTTGGGCAGTATTGGATCTGACCGTTGCCTGTGTTTTGACAACAAGTTTGGAAAGTGTTTCAATCAGGAATGCCTCTTTTTCTAATTACATCCTCAAGCGCCTGACCAGTTCTCAAGCTTTGTTTTCTGAGACTTCTTCTTCTACCTGGACACCACATGATTATTTAGTTGGACTGCCACATTGTTGTGTATTTGTTGTTCTCCACCAATTATAGGCAATAGCGGACTTTGTTTTGTCCAGTGTTTATGTACTTCTGTTTCTTGTGAAACGTGCCAGGTGCAACCCTCTTACTCAATCACAGCTTTTAAGTGGAAAATTCTATTGATGGCTGTCTTTATAAAAGGTATTTCCAGCTACTGCCATCACCGATGTACATGCGTTTTGATGTTTGTAATGTATAATATGCTTGAGGTAACAGCTTTATACAACTCCATTTACAAAAAAGCAATGATGTGCAAGTCATTTAAACCATATTTCATTGAAAATAGTACAAAGACAATGTATCAAATTTTATTGTTTTTGGAAAAAATATGCAAATTTTGAATGTAATGGCAGTAACACTTCACACACACACACACACATACACACACACACACATGCATACACTCAATTACTTCACACACACACATGTACACACACACACACATACACACACACACACGGACACACACACTCAATTACCTCACACACACACATGCATACACTCAATTACTTCACACACACACACATGTACACACAAACACATACACACACACGGACACACACACTCAATTACCTCACACACACACATGCATACACTCAATTACTTCACACACACATGTACACACACACACACACACATACACACACACACGGACACACACACTCAATTACTTCACACACACACATGTACACACACACACACACACACACTCAATTACCTCACACACACACACATACATACACTCAATTACTTCACACACACACACACACACACACACACACACACACACACACACACACACACACACACATACACACCCACATTCGTACACATGCACTCAGTTGCCTCACACACACATGTACACACATATGTATACACAAGCACACACACACACACACACATTTCTTTTCAGTTGCCATAGTTCCACAGGAAGGAGTTTAACACCCCTGAGTGAGAAAGAGGGAGAGAGAGAGAGAGTGAATGAGTGAGTGAGTGAGAGAGAGAGTGAGAGAGAGAGAGAGAGAGAGAGAGAGAGAGAGAGAAAGAGAGAGATAGAGAGGGGGAGAGAGAAAAAGAGGAAAGGGAAGTAAAGAAAGAAATAAAAAACAGAAAAGAGGAGAGACAACAGAATTAATCAGAGACACAGAGAGAGCATGTGTTCAGGAGAGATAGCACAATTAGTGAGAGAGGGAGGGAGAGAGAGAGAGAGAGAGAGAGAGAGAGAGGGGAGGGATAGAAAGAGAGAGGGAGAGAAGGAGAGGGGGAGAGAGAGAGAGAGAGAGGGAGAGAGAGAGAGAGAGAGAGAGAGAGAGAGAGGGAGAGAAAGAGAGAGTGGGAGAGAGGGAGAGAGATGGAGAGAGAGAGAGAGCGAGAGAGAGAGAGAGAGAGAGAGAGAGAGAGAGAGAGAGAGAGAGAGAGAGAGAGAGAGAGAGAGAGGGGAGGGATAGAAAGAGAGAGGGAGAGAAGGAGAGGGGGAGAGAGAGAGAGAGAGAGAGAGAGAGAGGGAGAGAAAGAGAGAGTGGGAGAGAGGGAGAGAGATAGAGAGAGAGAAAGAGAGAGAGAGAGAGAGAGAGAGAGAGAGAGAGAGAGAGAGAGAGAGAGAGTACATGTTGTGCCACACCCACCATGTTGTGAGCATACCCAACCTTTTCCAAGCCCAACAGATCCTGCTCCTAGCAAAACTAAACCAGCCACCACCCAGATGACGCCCCCCACACAAAGAAACCACCCTTCAATAGTCTCAGTCCACCCACAGCCCCCTCCACAAACAGGAAAAGAAACAGTAAACAGAAGAAACTCCCATTACTCAAACCCAAGATTCACAGACTAGCCAGACAGGTGCACTGCAAAGAGACACTGATGTTGCAATCCTCATTGACTCAAATGGAAGATTCCTACAAGAAAAGAAGCTTTTCCCAAACCACAAAACTCTGAAGATATGGTGCCCAAGAACAAAAGATGCCCATCCAATCCTGTCTGACAACATTCTTGACCAGCCTGCCTGCATCATCATCCACACAGGCACAAATGACCTTAGAGCAGAGCAGGAGAGAGTTGGCGGAGAAGGACTTCCATCCCGCCACCGTTCAGAGAGCTAATGCAGATATCTCCAGAGAATGTGGCCTCCTCCCCAGTATGCACTTGGCTCACCATTCCAGCATAACCTCTCATCTCCTCTACGATCATGTGAACTTAAACAGGCATATAGTCAAAGAGTCGACAAACTCACATGACCATCAAACACAGAGGAGAGCACCCAACAAAAGAGAGGCCCTACCACAACCATGCATCCACCAGAAGCCCACCAGCAGGCAAACTCCCCCAAAGACCCCAGCCAGGACAGCAACTATGGCAGCACAATCTGGCTCAACCAGTTCAGCGCACCCCACCAGTCAGACCAAACAAAAAAAACATTCATTGTACACTGTGCATCATTGTTTTGTATTAAGACTGGCAAATGTTGTATATGAAAAGTTATTTAGATTAAGAGGATATTAGTTGTTTATCACAGTTCATTTAATTTTAAATAGAAAACAATAAAGTTAAAAATAGCCTCACTTTCAGTTCGTTTGTGGAATATCCAAGGCTTGAGCTCATCAGCCTTTGGCTTGAAAAGCCTAACTTAAGATTTTCAAAACTCTGTCAAAGACCTTGACATCATCGTCCTACAGGAGACATGGTGCAAGGCTGACACGGTCACTCACTGCCCCAAAGAATACAGAGAAATCATAGCTCCATCCCAAAAGCTGAGTATAGTAATTATTCGGTATACATCAAATCTACATCAGTACATCAGTATATCAGTAAAAAACAAAACAAAAAAAATAGTGTCTTCACACAAGGACCAGTTCCTCTGTGTTCTACACATCCTCACCCCAAGACCCCCCACCCCCCACCCTCCCGCAGAATCTCCTTGCTACTCTGAGCACATATTTTCTGAGTTGGAGAGAGAGGTGTGTTATTTCCAGGCCCAGGGAAATGTGCTGATCTGCTGTGATCTGAACGCCAGAATGGGGACACAACCTGACCTCATACATGCACAAGATCAAGTTAATGCAAATGTCCTCTTTGGGAAGACACACGTCTTTGCTCACCTCTTGGGAACAGCACAGTAGATTATATGATAACAGATTTAGACCCTTTCTCTCTCCGTGCGTTCAGTGTTAAAACTCTAACCCAACTCTAACCCAAATGACTGTGTTCATTAAAAGGACAGAGACTAACTAAACTGCACACACCCAGCCCAGTAAGCTACACATCATCAGGAGACCATATGGACCCAAAACAGAACAGAGGAGTTCCAGACAGCAATCAGACCCCAAAATTCAAACACTTTTAGACACCTTTCTGGACACCACATACACTCTGTCACACCTCCCTCCAGTGCACTACAGGAAATTGAATCCAGCACCGAGTCCACTGAGGACTCCAACTCCCACGATCGCTCTGAGGGTCATGTGACAATCACACCACACCACTTCACCAATCATCTCCGCTCCAGATCGCCAGAGTTCCGATTATGGACAGCTGTATCCCATTAACCACCATTCTCAAGCTCAGTCAGTCTGCTAACCCTTTGTTAAGTATTGCCACTGTGTCCTCAAGTGCCTACTAAGCCTTCCAGGTCTGTCCAGTTTTTTGTCTCTTCTTTTTGCCCTTGAATTGTTTGATGTATTATTTGGATTGTTTAGGGTTTTCCAGCTTCTGTTGTGTTTATCCTGTGTTCCTTTGCTGTTATGTCTGTCCATCATGTTCTCCATGTTGGCTCTATGACCCTGGACCATCATGACCATGACTCTGGATTTGCACCTAATAAGTCTTGCTCTTCTCAGCATATGTGTCTGCCTCCTCATTGCTCCCCAGCATTACACACTCACAGCAAAGAAGGTGTTAATCTGGCAGTAAAGAGCCTAAATACAGTCTATGAAAAAACAGCAAAAAAGGCAAAACTGAAAATCAGGAATATTTCAAAACCTGCACTGACAAAAGAAGACGAGTGGTTT
>NC_051240.1:6525971-6605971 GCF_015220715.1 Pygocentrus nattereri | reverse complement strand
TACCCTGAAAGCATATCGTAATGTCTTATACATTGCCACTTAATTTTTTATGGTGAAATTCTGACAACCATACCTGCCGGTATGTCACTGTAAATTTCTCACTTTTTTTTTACAGTGTATGTATGGCCAATGACACTGTATAAAAACAAGACTGTGTACCTGTGTGTGAGTGGGAGAGAGATGAGCAAAGCGAGTAATTGTGTGCACATTGCAGGTGTGTAATTAAATTGATGTAAAGAACCTGCGCCTTCTCTATTAATAGGCTGCTCCTGAGCTTATCATGACTTTAGCCTGTGGTGGGTGCACGAGCCTTTGATCCAGAAAGAGATGTGGGAGGACTGTATGTAAACAGACAAGGCAGTGTGGGGAGGACAGAACGGTACTAAATACGAAGAGTTTCAAATAAACAAATGACTCAAATGCTGTGATGGATTAGTTTCATAAGTCTAGAATTCTAAATCTCACATCAATAAAGTGGTAACTTTATAGAAGAAGCCAAAAACATCTTAACTTTAGTGCATGTCAAGTCTTCAACCTTTTAGGTTCTGTATGTTGTCCCACACTTCAGTTCAGCATTCCCATAACAACAGAACTTACACATCGGTTTCATCAAAGAGAATGTTTACTTTATACAAGTACCTGAATAATTTATGGCAGTTACTAATAATTCATAACAGTTGATGAATAATTCATAGTAGATACTGAATAATTCATACTGAATAATTTACAGCAGATACTATATTATTTATAGATGTTATTGATGAATTCAATGTAGATGCTGAAAAATTCATAGCACAGAATAAACCATAGCAGATGCTGTATCATTTATAGTAGACACTGAATTAGTAAGTGTAGATATTAAATAATCCCTATTTGTAAAGGGAATCTAGTAAAAGTATTTTGTTAAATAATGAAAACATAAAATATACTTTCTCAAAAACCAACTTGAGTAGAAGAATAGTAGAAACTCAAGAAGATACTAGAACTTCTTAACTCCTTAAAAGGCCGAACGTTTTATTACACACTTCTACAACCTAAGAATAGCTTAGTCAGTTTGCATTGATGTCCCTGTAGTTACTCAGTAATAAGCCTTAGTGTGTAATAAGCCTGAGAAAGGGTCACAGCAACTGAAGTGGTTAGGCTCTATTCTTCTCATTTTGGTTCTTGTAAAATTACATATTAATGCCCAAAGTAGGACGTTTTCATCAAAAATACCTACGCAGAAATAAAAGCAATAGTTCATTAATATTTTGCTTGACTACCCGATGAACTGAAATAAATGTACCTGTGTTTTTTATTTATCAAGGTATAATCAATGTATATGTTCTCTTAAAGGTACAACAGTGGTTTTAACCTTCAATAAGTTTTTCCAGGTAAAAATCACATATTTCATAACCTAATGATCTAAAACAGAACAATAAAATAAAAAGCCTGGAGATGAGACGGGTGAGTGGAGTCAACACAACTGAAAATATAATTTCAGTGGATTATGGTGCAATTATGTTCCCTGACTAAATAGAACTGAGGTCTACCCTTGAGGGTCCCAGCCCAGTGACAAGAGGGGTCCTGTCCAAGTGACAGTTTCATACCTTTTTTCTGGGAGTGTGGTACTGAGTAAATGCCACTAGTCACTGTCCACCTCTGGTAGTTGCTGTGGTGGTGGAGGCTTGTAAGTTGGTTGCAAGTGAGAACTGGTTTTATTTGGGGCAGCCCAGAAATCACTGAATGTGTTTTCACAGACTTAATAATCTGATAACTGCAAGGAACAAGAAAATCAGATTTTGTCGTAGTCCGATCAGTGTGTTTGCATATACTTGGGTAATCAGAAAATGGGGAAACTCCAGGTCTACATGAGTCAGACAGTAATCAATTTTCTGCTTTGCAGCCAGCCAATAAACTCACAGAAGAAGACGTGACGTACACGTAACTTAAAACTGAAACTTCATACCGCAACTTTTTTTTTTAAATCATTGTGTGACTTTGCCTCAAAATATGAACATACATCATCTAGAACAATTCAATTCTTATTTAAATAATATCTTTTAATAATTTCAATATAAAAAAATTGTTTCAGCATCGCTCCAAAAGTGTTTTGCTGCCATCCTGCTTATTTCCGGTACCGCCGTCTGTTTTCACACATACTAGAGTAAGAGTTTACATGCGCTGAGAAATCTGATCATGAGCTAAAATCCAGCTCTTATTATCAGATTTCTTTGTGGGATTTCTAGACTTTACTCCAATCTGAGAAATCAGAGTTTGCTGTTTACAGGACCATTTGATTAATCAGATAATACACAGAGAAAAATATGCAGAATAACTGCAGAAATACAATAATGATCAGATTATTGATTGCATGTAAAGGCACTCAGTGTCACAAAAGGCAGGGGTCAAAACACAAGCAGGCAACATAAAAGACAAAATCCAGTTAGGCAAGCAGGGGTCAAAACACACAGAAAGACTAACACAAAGGAGAACAGAACAAACACAGACTCCATAGACTGACAGGGAAAACAAAGGGGGGTATTAAGGAGTCTTAATTAGTACCAGGATGAGTGACAGGCGTGCACAATGGAGAAGTGGGTGGAGTCAGGGTGGAGCTGTAAAAGAAAAACAAAAGCACATGGCCTAGCCATGTGCACTACAGCGCAGGCCTGGGAGGGGTAGTTGTGACCGCTATTGGATAGTAAGCCTGAAGATGAAACTCTGAATAAGACGTGTTAAGGTCAAAGCCATCAAGGTGGCTGATGTTTAAGGGCTTAACGTTTTGACACATTTCTTTTGTGCTTGTTTTTGGATTTCTTTTTTAAAGCCAATAAACAGTAATTGTACATCAAAGGGGAACTCCATCAATTGTGTAAAATTAAATAATCATTTCACGGTTTCGATGTAAACAAAATCATTCAGCGTAGTTCAGTGTGAAATGTGCCTTTCCAGCGTCAAAATTGTTCACCAGTACTACGTAGTGCTACGAACCAGACGTCGTAGGGTCTACACTACTAATATCACCGTTTTATCTGCTATACAAAGTGACCAGTCACCTTACATGTGTATTGTAAGTTTCTATATGTCATGCTGATAAAACTGCTAAAATACTGCTAAATTGGAAAAAAAAAGTTTTCTTTGATTAGTACTTTTTCCTTACAATGCCCTGCGTGTATCTCTCCACCCTGAATGCATTTTGGAGAAGGGTCTGACTGCAGAACAGCAGTTTTACACACTAGAATTAAGTTAAGAAACATTTGTGAGTGAAATAAATAAGTTGTCATTAGCGCCCGTGCCTATTTCACTGTTAGCCATTAGCTTACAACAGACTGTCTAAAGTAGTTATCCACCTCACTATCCTACCTCATAGACTGGTACCAGCAGTTTCCATTCACCCTGGCTCAGCTCTGTCTTCTCTAAACTGCTGCAACTCCTTTGTGTATTCTGGTTCAAATCGATTTGGATCTATGGCACTGTGGGAACAGACCTTCTTGAAGTCCTCCACATACTCTGCCCTCTTCCGAAATAGGCAAAAAAGCTGTAAAATAAACTGTAAACAAAAGCTGCAGCTGGTGTTAGTCATGTTGAAGAACATTTCACACCAACACACTCTGAATGACTTCGATCACATCTAAACCCCTGAATCGGAACGATTGAGCAATTGTGCAAAGTGGGTGTGGCTCCTCTTTAAAATGTCCAGAGGTGTGTTCTCTGTGGAGGTTGTGTTCACTTATTTTCACCCACAAAACCAGCAAAACGTGGAATTTGGCCAGGGGCGTGCAAACTTTCTCACATGACTGTATGTCCATGAAGCTGTTCGCAGAGGAGATTTCCCCATTTAAAATGCCTTTAAGATAACATCAGCGTACTTAATGAGACAGTCTAATCAGTGAGATAAAGCTGATGGTGCAATTCAGCGCAGTGCGGTTGAATCATGTGTGATTTGGGTGATGGTGTCTTTTCTGGTCTTGCGGTTGCCAAGTTCTCATAAATGACTCATAAAAGGCAGATAATCAGTTCAGGTGCAGCGAGCATGGAGGGGCTGTCATGTAGGACCTCTCTGGTTTGGAGGAGAAGTAGATTAAAAACATGAGGCGGAAGAGGATCGGCCCACAGAGAGAGAAAGAACTCATCTGCAGAACAATACAGACACAATAGCGGTGTAATTACAATCAGAATCAGACGAGCAGGCACATCAGTGCACACACATACACTATGTCTCTGCCACACTGCGCACATTTTTCCTCCTGGATGGCAAACACGTCTCCACAGTGAGAAAATGTTCATGTTTTTATCATACTGGGGGTTTTTATCATACTGGGGAGACTTGGTCCCCACAAAGTGTGAAATACATGTATATCATATATACATCATATATACATTAACTGGCCCATTTGCTCATAGAGTAGTGTATAAATGTAAATACAGTATTGTGCAAAGGTTTTAGGCCCATAAGCACCTTATATGAACCCATTTGTCAAGGCAATAAGTGCTTGTTTTTGCTTTTAAAATCACCACATATCATTGGAATAGATGCAAATATAAGCAAATATGGTAAACAGTAACTAAAATTCAATTCAATTTGACCTGAAAATGGCTTTATTTGCAGTGAAGTCCCTGCAGTTACTGAATAATAAGCCATGGTATAAAATAAACCTGGACTGTTAAGGTTTTAGTGTTACTTGTATTTAGTCTAATATGAGTGTTTTACTGAGCAAATATATATATAATGTCAAATTATTCAGTATTTAGTGTGTCACTCTTTACCTTCATTACAGCTTCCATTCTTTTCAGGAGACTCACTTTCAGTTTCTCAGTGAAATCTGGAGATATCCCTAAAGTTCAGTCGTGAGCTGGAGGTTAGGGAACTGGCCCTGTGCCCGGAAGGTCGCTGGTTCGAGCCCCAGTGCCAACAGCACATGACTGAGGTGTCCTTGAGCAAGACACCTAACCCCCAACTGCTCCCCGGGCGCCGTGGATAGGGCTGCCCACCACTCTGGGCAAGTATGCTCACTGCCCCCTAGTGTGTGTGTGTCTTCACTAGTGTGTATGTGCTGTTTCACTTCACAGATGGGTTAAATCCAGAGGTGGAATTTCCCTGTTTGTGGGATTAAAAAAGTATCACTTAACTTAGAAGATGGTTACACTTTCTGCTTCTCACCATCCACGTAACCCCAAACGTGCATTGTTCACATGTGCAGAGATAGAAGTAGAGGGATATAAAGCCCCCCAGCATTGGTCTATGGAGCAGTGGAACTGCGTTCTCTGGAGTGATATAGCTCTGTCCAGTACCTTTGGGATGAGTTTGAGTGATCCAGAACTAACCATCCAACATCAGTACCTGACCTCACTAATGCTCAATCAAATCCTCACAGCAATGTTGAATATCTAGTGTAAAGGCTTTCTAGAGGAGTAGAGGCTGTTACTGCAACAAAGCAGGACAATCTCCCTATTGTTACTCTTAATTTCAGGAGAAATGCTGGACGATAAGTGTCCACAGACTTTTACATTTAAAGACCAGTGGTAGAATGATCAGGTGCAAAGTCCATTTGGCTGAAGGGGTTTTAAAAATTGACCTGTAAATATTAAAGCTGATAGGATTCACTTGCTTTCCTGGCAGGGTCCTGTTTATTCAGACTGTCTGATCGTGGAGCGGTCATACCCTGAGCCTCAGTGCTGCTCTGAGCTCTCCTCACATTAAGCACGTTTTAAGAGTCAGCATTAATTCAGCTGTATTTACACTGCTGAGCTGATTGGGGCAGGGCGATAAGGAGGGCTTTGCTTTACAAGGTAGCAAAGTATACAGTGCACATCTGATCTGAGGCCAGTGGAGACTGATAACCCTGAGCTTTTCCCTTAACGCTGACCGTACAGGGACTGTAATTCAGTGCTTAAAACTGCACTGCACTAATATTGTTGCTTTTCCAAAAGGACAAGAAAAAGCATTTTTAGCCTAAAAGTGGAAGCCCATTCCAACAATGTCACCCATGTTTTTTTTTTTGTTTGTTTTTTAACTCTGGTCGCAAAAAATTATTTAATCTCATAATAATAACTTATTTCCTCCAAATAGTGACTTATTATGTCAAATAAAGACACATTTTCTTGATGTATTTACAACAATATCCCAAGATAATTACTCATTTTTCTAGGAACTGAATATCTTGAAATGAGCATATTGAGTAAATGTCATTGAATAATAACATTTCTTGAAGTATTGGTTTAGTATCTCTGAAAAATAACTTATTTAATTGAAATAATGCTTAAATTAAATTCTGGAAATAATGACTTTTTCTATCAAAAACTTAAATCACACAAAATACTAACTTGTCATCTCAAAAATGTAAAAGTAATAATGAATCATTATGAGATCTGATGTAATTACCTTGACATAGTAAAATAAAATAAGAAATTCCTTTAACAGTCAATATTTAAAGAAAATAACTCATTATTTTGACATATTAAGAAATTATTTTTGATATAGTGTACATGGGCTGGAAAGAACTGGTAAAGATTATTTAATCAACATTTAAATGTGTTAATTGTGGTAATTATCATGTGGTTACTAAGCCATTACTTGTTAGTTACATTAGCCTTATAGCTCCAGTGGAAAATCATGAAAGCAAACCGCAGCCACTAATGTACCTTACAATAATAATTTTCCTTAAAATAATGATTTTCTGTTGTAAAGATTGACTCAGTACCTTAAAGGAATAACCTATTTTATTGAAATATTTGCTTATTTAGCAATATCAAATTATCACTTAACAGAATATTAACTTAGCATCTGAAAATGCTGACTTACTTCAAATTTACCAATTTAAAACAGTTTGTTTTGAATTTCAGGATAGTACTTAATGATTAGGAGATGTGAAATGATTACTGTGACAGTCCGTCAACACCTAAAGAAAATAGCTAATTATTTTGACAGTCAATATTTAAAGAAAACAAGTCATTATTTTGACATTTTTAATCATTACTTTTTACATAGTATGCATGGGCTGGAAGGATTTGGTAAATTGAATAATTTGCCAATGTTGAAATGTTATATGTAGTAATTATCATGTAGTTACTAAGCTATTACTTGTTAGTTACTTTAGCTTATAACTTCAGTGGAAAAAGCAAACACCAGTCACTAAAGTACCTTCAAATATGATTTTTTCTTAAAATAATGATTTCAAACATTGGTTTAGTATTTCAAAATAATAACCTATTTTATTGCAATAATTGCTTATTTTCTTGAATATCTGGAAGTAACTTATTTTCTAAAAATATTGACCTAAAATCTCAAAATAATCATTGAACAAAATTCTGACTTAGCATCTGAAAATGTTGACTTACTTTCTTAAAATCGAGATACTATGTTGAAATAATTAGTTTTAAATTTCAGAATAGTAATCAATCATTTTGAGGTGTGATTAATTTGAGATAGCAAGCCAACATTTTAAGAAAAAATAAAATTATTTTGTCAGTGAATATTTAAAGAAAACAAGTCATTATTTTGACATGTGTTAATTGTGCTAATTATCATGTACTTACTACTTTATTACTTGTTATATTACATTAGCCTTATTGGCCCAATGGTAAACAAAAGAAGCAAACCTCAGACACCAAACACACCCTGGCTGACTGTATCTGACATAATGAGAAAATCTGTTTCCAAATCAGATTTTTTCTCAAACTTTCCCTTTAACACCTTTAACCGCTGAAATGAAGCAGTGGCCGATCTGAGGTCAACTGTTTGAGGCTGAGGTCTTGCCACTTTAACCTACTCTCCTTTCACGCAAGTCCACGATTACACCTCCTTTCCCGCTTGTTCAGGGCCACCTGTTTCCATGGAGATGCCTGAGTGCAGGCTTTAATGGGCTGCCAAACGGAGAGAGAGGAAATAAGGTCCATCTGGACAGCCAGAGAGCCAGTCATGGACTGGCCACCACAGAGGCAGAGAAACATACTTTATAGATACTGGAAAAGCTGCTTAGGAGGAATGATTATTCAAAAATAGACACCCAAACTCATCTGGGTATCAACACAAACATGATTAACTGGAAAAGCAGTGTTAATGAGTTAAATTACACAAGCCTAAAGCACAAAGATAAACCACTAAATCAACTGAAACATCAGGGCCAGATCAATTCTATTGCTCATGTGTTCTATTTTTAACCCTTTCTATCTTCTATTATCATATATGCTAGAAGGGGAGCTCAATTCCAAACATATTACATGTCACTGGAGTGCTACATAAATACGACGTAACCCCAGTGACTGTCACACCAGTGACATTCGGGTCAATACTGAGAATTTTGTGGCTGACTCAGTGGTTGTCAGGTGCCATTGTGTAACTATTTAAAACCAGTAATAAAAATTAAATTTGCCATCATTTTGACAAAATGTCAATTACCCAGCCTTTAAAGCACATAACACTGAAGACACATAGAAGTTATGAGCTGCCTGGCAAACAAAAAATGCATAAATAAATTAATGAAATATAGTGAGCAGGTGTAGCCTTGCCTTCTGCCTTAGGCCTTAAGAGGCTTCCTCTCTGACGAGCCTTGACCAGAAGAAGCAGCTTAATAGAGCAAAAATATGAGTCCTTATAACACTAGTGACAAAAATCTGTGACAATTTTTTTTAGGCAAAATCCAAAATTTTTAAAATGTAGTATAATGCTAACCAATAACACACGAATCTTTATTATACAAATTCTTGAGTTAAATCTCTGAAAAATATTGTTTATTGTTAAAAATAGTTTGTCAAATGTTGAAAATTGGTTTCTTTTACATATACAGAGCGACTCTAAAACAGGATTAAAATAGAAAAAAACTGAAAAATCATAAGGGAAGAGTATTGTTTAATCTTAGATCAGCTGTGTAAATGAACATATTAAACTTGTTTGAGAACGTAGATGTTGGATCAGCAAAAATGTTTGACATGCAAATCCCAACTGGAAACTCTCAAGCAATTCTGCTGATTCCAGATCTCTCCTGATTCACAGCAGTTTGTAAGAAGTGCTTTTACGCTTTGCCCCTGTCTTTTCCGCCTTCAGTGTTCTGGATTTGACCCAGTTAAACTCAGCTTGGTCTCGAACACATAATGGCACCTCAGCTGAGAGCTTGACAGCAGCACATTCTTGGAAGTGCCAGACAACCTGTCAAGCAAAGACCTTCACATCGCCTAATCAATGTCAGTGTTCTGTTCAGGGGAGGATGGTTTGCCAGATTTAGCCTGAAAGCTAAAGGTTCCGGTGAGGGCAGCACTCCCTGACAGCATGGAACATGGAGGCCCCTAGAGAGTGATGAAAATAGAACATGTGGTTGCTTAGATTGTATTTTTGGGAATTGAGCAGAAGTCAGTTGCACAGCACAGAAAGTTTTAACTTTGACCAAAGTCAAATGTGCTTCCTAACGTGGCTACTGTTACAATGTTTACAGAATGTTGGCAAATATACCATACAAACTAATGAAGTTGTAACACAGTTGCACCTGTTTTGGAGGTCTCTTAGTTGAGGCATACATTTAGTTTTGTTCAGTACCATTGATGGAATATACATTTTGATGGATGTAGGTTTACAAAAGTGTTTTAAAAGCGATTTCATATAGTAGTACACAATATTTTAATGTAAAGAAAGCGGCAGTTGTGCAGCTTATCTCAGCACAGTCGTCTTTGTGGAGAGGTGGTTCTCAGAGGGGGTTCTCATGGCTCCCCTTTCGCCCTCGTTGCTCACTAGCAGCTCAATGCAGAGTCACAACATTCCTGCAAAGAGAGCCTATAGAATGCTAGACAATCTGATCACAGCAAAAAAGTATCAAAATCAATATCCATTCTGATAGTGGAATGGCAACTAGGGGACAATAGAGGTACAATGCCATGCCACTGAGCTCTGATTGTTTTTTAAGCTAATTAAAACAGGGCAGGTTGAAAACAGCATTTTTTAAATATCAGAAGTTATTTCTAAATAATAGATACAAGATGTATTTCAGCTTTCATTCACTATATCAAATTTCCAGTAGGTCATCATCATCATCATCATCATCATTAACTGCTTAGTACAGATAGGGTTGCGGTAGCAGTGGGGAGAGCAGAGAATCCTTGATGATCCTGTCCCCTGCAACTTCCTCCAGCTCATTCCAGGGGACCCTAAGCCACTCCCAGGCCAACTTGGAGCTATAATCCCTCCAGCAGGTCCTAGGACTACCCCAGGGTCTTGTCCCAGTAGGCCGTGCCTGGTACACCCCCAACGGGAGGCATCTGGATCAGATGTCCGAACCACCTAAACTGGCTCCTCTTAATGTGGTAGTAGGTCAAAAGTTTAAATACACAAAGTTGGCTATCTCTTTAAACAGTCTGTATGATTCCAGAAATTGATATAATCTTTTAGAAGCTTTGGATTGACTGTCATAATTTGGAATTAATTGGGAGTGCACCTGTGACTGTTTTAAGGATTTACTTTTAGAGCCATTCCCTTCAGAAATCCAAGTAACTCAGCCAAGACTTTCTACATCCACCACTAAGAGAGTCCTACATCATCATAGCCTCATGATGGGAAGAAGCCCCTACATCAAGACTGGCATAAAAAGCCAGACTAAAGTTTGCAAGTGATCACAAAACAAAGGCCTAGCCCATCCATCCATCCATCCATCCATCCATCCATCCATCCATCCATCCATCCATCCATCCATCCATCCATCCATCCATCCATCATCTTCCGCTTCTCTGGGGTTCGGGTCGTGGGGGCAGCATCCTAAGCAATAAGGCCCAGACCTCCCTTTCCCCAGCCACTTCCACTAGCTCCCTGGGGGGGATTCCGAGGCGCTCCCAGGCCAGCTGGGCGATATAGTCACGCCAGCGTGTCCTGGGTCTTCCCCGGGATCTCCTCCCGGGTGGACTTGCCTGTGACACCTCCCAAGGGAGGCATCCAGGAGGCATCCTAACAAGATACCCGAACCACCTCAACTGGCTCCTCTCGACGTGGAGAAGCGGCGGCTCTACTCCGAGTCCCTCCCGGATGACTGAACTTCTCACCCTATCTCTAAGGGAGAGTCCAGACACCCTGCGGAGGAAACTCATTTCGGCCGCTTGTATTCGTGATCTCGTTCTTTCAGTCATTACCCAAAGCTCATGACCATAGGTGAGGGTGGGAACGTAGCCTAGCCTAGCCTTTAGGTGAAAATTTCTGATTAGATGAAAAAAAAAATGTAACTGCTTGGCCATAATGATCAGCACTAAGTATGGAGGAAGAAGGGTGAGGCACTAATTTAAAACAAGCCATCCCAACTGTGAAGCATGGTGGTGGCAGCATCATGTTGCAGGCTTGTTTTACTGGAAAGGGGTCTTGTGTATGTCAGAGAATAGAGAGGAAGGACAATTAGCTAGAAATACTAAAATAACACCTCAAGACATCAGCTAGAATATTAAAACTTGGTCACAAGTGAGACTTCCAGCAGAACAAGGATCCTAAGCTTTCCTCCAAAACTGTGACAAAACAGTTTAAAGAAAGCAAAGTGAAAGCTCTGTAGTGGTCATCACAAAGTCCTGACCTGAAGAAAAAGGTGGACTAAACTGGAAAAATGTGTCCGAGCTCAGATTTAGTGTATTTGCTAATTCTATGCAAAAACCCAATCCTTTCCAATCTTGCTATTCATTGAAGTCACTATCTTGCTAAATGATTAAAAGCTTTTTTTCCTTCGGATTCAATGTTGAAAATGATTTTTAAAAATACAAGTTGGAAGTGGCAGTCCAATCATTAAATAACCCCTGTTATGTTTTGTTTACTAACACCTGACACACAAGATTTTCATTGCGCTGTAGAGAATATGATTGTTTTCTCAGTGGGTGTGTGTTAAAGGGGGTTAGAAGAGCCACATTTGAAGCTCAGAGTCAACTTTCTTATTTGAACACTGGGTCACACGCCCATATTAGTGCTCTCTCTCTCTCTCTCTCTCTCTCTCTCTCTCTCTCTCTCTCTCTCTCTCTCTCTCTCTCTCTCTCTCTCTCTCTGTTTGAACAGAGTGGCTCGGCCAGATAAGAGTTTAAACACAAATGTAAACATCCCCTTCTCATGGCTGGCTGGGAGACCCATTTCCCTCCATTCCAGCCTTCACATCTCTAACAGGGCCTCGTGCTGTCTCCAGCAGTCATCAGCTCTCTCGCCATATTCCTCACCGTATTCCTGAAGCAGCAACAGGATTCCAGCTTATTAAACACCTGAAATCAACAGACAAACACAGAGAAAATGAAACCAAATTAAAAACTTGATGACTGTAATTTTCTACTACTCTTCACAATGTTTCAGAGTCAGTTTTGTAGTACATTGATTTCACTAGTCCTAGAATTTAATTGACTTTTTAAATGACTGGAAATTTCCCTTTAATTGACTAATAACTTTTCAAACAGATGTTCATCAAATTAATATCAATTCAAGAATGAAAAATTACACATTTGATTGAGAATTATAGAAATAAAATTGCACTTAATTAAATAGGAATTCTAGAATTAAATTTGTATTCCACTAATTGGGAATATGCCATGCGATGGACTGATTACCTGTCCAGGGTGTTTCAATGACCGTTGGGATAGGCTCTAGCTCCCCCTATGACCCAGAGGAATAAGTGGCTTAGATAATGTGTGTGTGTGTGTGTGTGTGTGTGCGTGTGTGCGTGTGTGTGTGTGTGTGTGTGTGTAATTGGGAATGAAATTTGTTCTCCACTTATTAGAAATTCCAGAATGTAATTTCCTGTCCATTTATTGGGAATTCTAGAATTAAATGTTTTCTTCACCAATAGGGAATGTCTGGAATTTGCACTTTAGAGGTTGGGAATTGCAGAATTGACTTTCTAATCTGTCAAATGTAAATTCCAAAATTACATTTGCACTCCACTACAATGTAGAACTCTACAATTAAAGTTGATTGGACATTCTATAGTTGGATTTAAGAATTAAATTTCTATTCCAGAGTTGGAAATTTTATAATACAGTTTGTTCTCCACTGATTGGGAATTTTAAAAACAAATTTACATATGATTAAATTCATGAATTATCTGTAGGATTTGGCTCCTTTCTAGTGAATTGATCTTAACTCTTCGGTAAAATATCAATGGTTTTGTGTTTTGCTTGGGACGCAGAGCTACGACCCCATGGCAATACGACCTGTATTTCCGCCCGTCCCTCATTAACCCTGTTTGTATTTAAGCCCTGTGTCTGCCCCTTGTGTTCGCTGGTCTTTGTATGCACTGAATGTATGCTTGTTTGACGTGCTTTGCTTGTTCTGTTTGTAGTGTAGTATCTATTCTGTGTTTATTTCATCATGTCTGCCTATCGTGCTATCCGTGTTGGCCATCTGACCTTGGACTGTTCCGACTACGACCCTGGATTTGCCCAAAATAAAACTCACTTATCTCCGCATATGCGTCCGCCTCCTCACTCCACGTCACAGTTATTGAATAATGACATATAAAATTTAGAAGGACATACTACTGTAAGTTAGATACAGATTTTAATACATTTTATGTTTTATTTCAAGTGTTTGGAGGCCAAAAAAAGTTATTAACTGATAGATAATATACTGTAAAAATTTCTTGTCATATTTGATCACTACCTCTTCTTCTTCTTTGGATATTGCTCAATTTCCCCTCATTTTATTCATGTCCAATTCCCAATTGTCTGCAGATTATAATATGTGATGATGCAAGATGCAAACCATTGGTAAGCTTCTGCCAAGCATGGTGGAGGTAGTTTTATGGCATAGGCATGTATGCCTGGCTATCTTCTATTTACTAATGATGTATAGGACTACATCATTTGCTCAAATTCAACCAAATGCCTCAAATACTCATTGGATGGCACTTTACAGTGCAGATGTTAAATAATTTGAAGCATACTGTGAAAGCAACCCAAGACTTTTAAGGCCCAGAAGTGGAATGTTATAGTAGTGGCCCAAAAAACAAACCTCAGACCAGTTGAAGATGTATTTTACTTACTGAAAGCAAAGCTGACAGTAAAATTATATACAAATTGGGTGAACAGAGTAGTTTCAGGGGCTCAAAAGTAATTGGACATAGTAATCTCATTTTGCTTGTGAATTGAATAATTTTTTAAAACCTTGAGAACAAAAGTAAATCCATATGATTCCAAACTTTTGAACAGTAGTGTAAATCATCCGTCGTAAAGAAAGACATAAAGATTTGCTGCACCTGAGCAGTGAGGAGAAGGAGGGAGGTGGCCAGATGTTACATAAAGATTCAGAAAGCTTATGTAATGTTGACTTTGATGAGGGTAATCAGAGCAGCGAAGGCGGTGCTTGTTGTGCCGTGTTTGTGTGTTTGCCTAATGGATCCAATATTTTCACTCCCTGCAGATTCCCACCAAGTATCAGAAAGCGAGCGAGTGCTCAGTATTGAACCGTATTGTGTAACGGTAATTACATTGTTAATCGACCAGAAGAACAGACTGATTTGTTTTGGTGTGTGAGTGAATGCCTCTACTCCAAACAATTACACTCCAATCTGAATACATTATTTACAAGCCAATAAGATGCCCTGAGGCTAACTACCATATTCATGGGTTTATTAAGGATATTAATAGACCATGATTGTGGAAAGCTTTCAGAAGAATACAAACATTATGTGGGCTGGATTCAGTTTCAACATGTACCAATTGTTAATGAATGGAATTATACAGTTCCCTCAATATTCCATACAGTCCATATATGGGAGTTAAGCTACCCCAGTGTATTTTAAATGAA
Organism: Pygocentrus nattereri; assembly: GCF_015220715.1. NCBI lineage: Eukaryota > Metazoa > Chordata > Actinopteri > Characiformes > Serrasalmidae > Pygocentrus > Pygocentrus nattereri. The sequence continues at coordinate 6,591,252 of NC_051240.1, read as the reverse complement.
TTGTTTCTGTGATGTTATGAGAACCAACTCATTTACATACATCCACCTACAGATCTTTAGCCCTGCCCACTCACTATGAAGTTATAGGGAGTGTTTCAGCTTGGACTCCTTTTTGTATGAGGCACAATACAAGCCAATTACACTTTATTACATAACCAGTCTTAAAGGCACAGTAACAAAGCAACCATTTAAGTGATCATTTTAGTATATAAAACCACATACATATTTTCTTGGTCTTGGCATGTGGGCCACTCCAAAGTATCCAAATGGTTATGAATATACTGACTGAATGGGCCTCATTCACAAATGTCTTCCTAAGTTTTTTCTTAAATTTGTTCTCAAGAAGAAAAAGTCTACATCAGATTCATGATGTGTTCTTAAACTGCAGAACTGTTCACACCTTTGTGCTCTTGACTGTGTGTAGATTCTGTTTTTACCTAAGAACAAATCCCACGTAAGAAAACATTGGTGAATTGATAGTGAGTAGAATCTTCATGAAAACTGGGTAAGTAGGTTTTAAGAAGAAATTTCTTCGCAAGAACATCTGATGAATGAGGCCCATTGTTTAACAATAGTTTTGAGATGATTTAGGCCTTTAAATTCATTCATGGTTGAGGGGTATAGGCAGGATGCTGCAAGGGACAAAAGTCACTAAAGAAAAAAATCACTATTTTACCAGTGTCAATATTCCATATAAAACTCAGGAAACATGTGTAGGTTCACTGGTGGTTTTGGATATTTATGCTGTTGTCATGGCAACCCCTGGTTCCTATCACCTCCACTTCATTCTCTACAATTAACTATTTTACACCAAACCACTCTAATTGACTTTGGTTACATCTCAAACACCGAATAATAATAATAAATACATTCGGAATTTCTCTTCGAGAGAGCATCAAAATGTTCTATTAATTAAAGAAAAACAGACAAACCTGTTTGCAAGGGCTAAAACCTTTCAGAGTAAATGGTGTGTTTATATGTGGCTTTACATACAAACTCATTAACTAGTTTTAAACTACATTAACTAAATTTTAAGGCAACAATTTTCCGTTAGTGATTTAATACTTAAGCTGTAATATGTCTAGTGTGCTGTTGAATTTAAATCAGTAAACAAACAAGCAAATAAATAAATAACTATTACCTTTAAATAAATGGAAAAACCTATTTTAATTAAAAGAAAAATGGATAATTACCTCGGGTAATTTACCTCGGGTACCTGATTAAGACAAATGTTCCCTCTGGGTTCATGATTAGGCTGCAGAAGGAAACGAGTGAATCGACAGTTGGGTTATCTCAGCACACTGATGCACTTCCAGGAATCATGCAAATATGTTTATGGCATTCCTGAAGCGTGCACAAACACATTAGCGGCTTATTTTGAAGGAAAGAAGAGGAAAATAGCTTTTATAGCGGCTAATCAGACAGATTAAAGCATCTGTTCTGCAGCAGTCAATATTGCCAGGGAAACTAACGTGCTACCTGCTAAGCCTCAGAAGCAGAGGTTCAAACACATACAAACACAAATAGAGACACACAGAATGGGGTATGCATGTTGCGCCATACAGCCAGGCTTTATGCACAAATCAGTAAAACAAGGTGACACACTCACTGAAGACTTTCACTCCTGTCTACAGCAGCCCAGTTGATTTTTCAAGACATGTAGCCATTTATCACAGATTTTAGCACAGGAACAGATCTTCTTTATATTCGATCGTCCTCTATGGTAGAGGTTCTGAAACTTTGTCATGCAGAATGAGTAAGTAATATTTATTTAGATATGACCTGATGTTGCATCAAAGAGTTTTACACAAGTTATAAAAGGATTAAAGGGGCTCCCAAAAGGTGCAACTGTTCGCCCTGTCATGAAATTAGAAGTTTGATCCCCGGTAATGCTACAGCCCTCCACGGCCAATTGGCTTCGCTCTCTCTGGGTGGGCAGGACAGTCATAACCTGTTGGAGCCCAACTTAGTTAAAATTTTTAATACAGACGTCTTCCACATGGTGGCCAGTCTCAGTTAGACAATGGAAGATGCAGTAATTGAATAGTTTTTACCACTTTAACCTTAACATTTGAACTACACCCATTGGAATTTAGAAAACCCATTGGAATTTAGAAAACCCATTGGAATTTGTGTTAAACTTTGAACTTATACTTTGGATTAACCCTATCTTTTGTGGATTACAAACAATTTGGATTTACTCCATTGTGTACCACCTGCTTGCCTGCCTGCCACTTACCTCCTTCCTCCCTCCCTGCCTGCCTGTTTGTTAACTGCCTGCCTGCTTGCTATCTGCTGGTTTGCCTGCTACCTATCTCCCTACCTGCCTGCCTGATCGTAAAGGCTGAAGCAGAGAAGGCAGCTCTTCTTGAACATGCTGCTGGACTTAAGAAGAAGCATGTTCTTGAACTGCAAAAGATGCAACTGCAAAGTGCTATAGAACAGAATGCCCTAGAAACTGGCATTGCTGCAGCAAATGCGAAGGTGAAAGTTCTGGAGACTTACGAGAAACAGTTGGAAGGAAGCAAAGCAAAATCTGTCTCTCAGTCAGAGTCAAACGTTTTTGGATCCAGAACCTTCAATTGAATATGCAAATATAAATGTGGTTCCCAAGACTCCTCTTCAGGTACTCACAGCCTACAAGCAAAACCAACTGTCATTTTAACCACCACTGGCCGAGGAACATCCTCATCAGCCAAAAGCAGCTGCCACCTCCACTCCCGCCATAGTAGCAGCTGTCTCTACCCGCACCACATCAACAGACACCTCTGTCCTCAGGACTACAGAAGTTACTCCAGCTACTCCTGCCTCAGCCCTGCAGTCATTACACTCAAACACAGGTGGTGGCCTAAATGACATAGCAAACCTCTTTCTTCAGCAACAAAGGTTATCATTGCTTCCCACTAGGGGTATACCTGTGTTTGATGGAGAGCCTTTGAACTTTAGACCTTTCATGCAGGCATTCATACATGGAATCGAAGATAAGGCCATTAGTAATCAGGACCGCTTGTATTAGTTGGAGCAATACACTTCCGGCCAACCAAGGGAACTGGTAAGGAGTTGTTTATACATGAATGCAGATGAGGGATATGCAGAGGCTAAAAGATTGTTGGAGCATCACTTTGGTGACAAGATAAAGCTCACTAATGTGTACATGGAGAAAGCTTTGAGTTGGAGTAACATTAAGCCAGAAGATGGAAAGGCGTTGTCCAGTTATGCACTCTTTCTTCTGGCATGGTGCAACCTGTCACAAACACTGCAAGACATGGAGGAACTTAGTCTACCTTCTAATCTAAGACTACTTGTTTCAAAGCTTCCTCTCAAGTTAAGGGAAAGGTGGCGGTCAATCACATTTGACATCCTGGAGCATAGGCAAACAAAGGCTACCTTCTCTGATCTTGTTAACTACATCGAGAAGCAGGCTAGAATCATGCAAGACCCCCTTTTTGGAGACATACAACAGCTATTTCCCACAAAGAAGGCTCTGCAGCCCAAACCTGGGTCAGACTCTAAATTTTCCTTTAAAAGCAAACGTAGCTTTGTCACTGCTGTGACAAATGCACCTACACTTCTCAAAAGTGAAGTTCCTAAGCAAGAAGGGTTAAAGAGACTATCTACTAATGACAAGCCTATTAGTTCAAACTCTTGTTCGATTTGTAATGGAACTCATGCCTGAGATTCATGCGAAGAGTTGCTATCCAAGTCACATAATGAACGTGTTGAATTGTTGAAGAAGAAAGGTGTTTGTTTTGGCTGTTTGGTAAAGGGCCATATGAGTAAAGGTTGTAAAAGGTGCCTCACATGTACTGTGTGTTCTAAGAAACATCCAAGTGTCCTGCACATTCAGTAGCTTGATGGTGGAGTCATGAACCAGGAAAGGAGCTCCTGTGGGTCTGAGAAGTCCATTAATAGTGGATTGGTCTCACTGGAGAAGAAAAGCATTGGATCCAGTGATGATCATTGCACACTGGCTATTGTACCTGTTCAAGTGAAGTTGAGTAGTTTGAATCAAATTGTCCAGACTTACGCATTCCTTGATCCAGGTAGTTCTGCCACAATTTGTATGGAGAGTCTCCAAAGACAGCTGAACGCGAAGGGAAGGCACCACAGGATCCTTTTGCGCACTATGGGTCAGGGGAAACCCACTGACAGCATTGTCATCAGAGGCTTAGAAGTAAGCAGTTTGGAAGGTGGAGATTTCTTTGGACTGCCAGATGTTTATACACAGAAAGAAATCCCAGTCAGCAAAGACCATATCCCAAAATAAAGGGATTTGGAGAAATGGCCTCATTTGAAAGATGTGGTCTTGCCAAGTATCGATGCTGATATTGATCTGTTGATTGGAATAAATGTGCCCAAACTTATGGAGCCATGGAGGGTGGTAAATAGCAAGGGCAATGGGCCTTTTGCAGTTAAAACCCTGTTGGGCTGGGTTGTTAGTGGTCTCCTCCATGACGAGCACACTTGTCTAAATAAGCATGGCAAACCGTACATCTGCAGCCACCGAATGTCTGTAGAAAGAGTGAGTGAGCTTCTGGTTCAACAATTCAATCATGACTTCCCTGAGAGTGCATATGAGAAGGTGGAAATGTCTCAAGAAGATCTGAGATTTTTGGACATAATGGATAGCTCTGCAAAACTACAAGATGGACACTATCAGTTGCCACTGCCATTTAAAAGGGATCCCAAAATGCCAAACAATCGGCTGATGGCAGAGCAAAGGGCAGTGTCTTTAAAGAGAAAGTTTGGTAGGAACAAGACCTTTCAAGAGGAATACAAGCTGTTTATGGACACCATTCTAAAATGTGGACATGCTGAACTTGTGCCCAGAGAGGAATTGGTGCTGCAGAATGGCAAGGGCTGGTACATACCCCATCATGGGGTATATCACCCCAAAAAAGGAAACTTGCGAGTAGTTTTTGACTGCTCCGCATCTTATCAAGGAACGTCTCAAAGCAGTGAGCTCTTGCAGGGTCCAAATCTTACGAACTCCTTGATTGGAGTCCTTCTGCGTTTCTGTCTTGAGAATGTAGTCATCCTGGCAGATGTGGAAAAGATGTATCATCAGGTCAAGATACCACCAGAACATTGTAACTTTTTGCGTTTTTTGTGGTGGGATAAAGGAGACATCTCTCAGCCCCTCTTGGAGCACAGGATGACGGTGCACATCTTTGGAGCAACATCATCAGCTAGTTGTGCCAGCTATGCCTTGAGAAGAGCTGCTGAAGACCATAAAAACAACTTCTCAGCTGAAGCAGTGAACACTGTCTTGAATAATTTTTATGTGGATGATTTGCTGAAGGCAGTGGATAAAGAGGCCCATGCTATCCACCTGTATCAAGAATTGAAATCCCTGTGTGCAGTGGGAGGTTTCAATCTGACCAAGTGGTCAAGTAACAGTCGAGCAGTCTTGGCTCACATTCCTGAGCTTGAAAGGGCAAAGGGACTGAAAGACTTGGACCTAGACCTTGAAGACCTACCACTGGATCGGGCCCTTGGTGTGCATTGGTGTGCTGAAGAGGACATTCAAGTTCCATGTGTTCCCCAAAGAACAACCATGCACCAGGCGAGGAATTCTTTGTATGGTCAGTTCAATGTATGACCCGCTAGGATTTTCAGCTAAACACCTCCTGCAAGAACTGTGTAGGCTGAATCTTAGTTGGGACCAAGATATTCCTAGCGCTCACACACAATCCTGGAAATGTTGGTTGCATGGCCTTAGGACTCTTACAAACTTCAACATCACTCGCTGCTTCAAACCAAAACATTTTGAGGCAGTAAAACATGCACAGCTGCATCACTTTTGTGATGCAAGTGAAGCCGGATATGGCACAGTAACCTATTTAAGGTTAGTCAACAATCAAGATGAAGTGCACATAGCTTTTGTTATGGGAAAATCTAGAGTGGCTCTGTTGAAGCTAATGACTACCCCACGTCTTGAGCTGACCGCTGCAGTTTTGGCAACTCGCATAGATCGGATGCTTGCAACCGAGTTACAGCTGCACCTAGAACCATCTGTATTTTGGACAGACAGTACAACTGTCTTGAAGTACATAAGAAATGACACCAGATGATTTCACACCTTTGTTGCAAACCGTGTTAACACAATCAGGGGCATCTCTGATGTGTTCCAGTGTAAACACATTCCTGGAAAAATGAACCCAGCAGACTATGCTTCACGTGGATTGAACGCTGGGGAATTTTTAAGGAACAACATCTGGATCAATGGTCCCAAGTTTTTGGCAGACTTGCCTAAGCACTGGCCCAATCAACCAGTTGAACTCACAGTCTCTTCAGATGACTCTGAGTTGAAGAGAAAGGTGTTTGAAGTCCATGCCACTGTTGCAGGTCAGTTTGATGCCACCAGCACATTACTAAATTACTTTTCAACCTGGAGTAAGCTTAGAACTGCTGTTGCCTGGATTCTAAAGCTGAATAGCTTGCTTGCCCAATGTGTTCTGAAAAGGAAAGGGGCCTTAAAGACATCTAAGGCTGGTTCTATGTCGCTCTCTGTTCAGGATATAGAAGAAGCAGAAGAAGCCATTATGAAGTTCTGCCAAAGTCAAGGATTCCCGCAGGAAAGGGCAAGCCTACACAATGGAAAGAGCGTTGATCAGAAAAGTTTCATCTTCAAGCTGGATCCAGTGCTCGACCGTGGCATTTTGAGGGTTGGTGGCCGTCTGAGCAAGATGGCTATGCCAGAAGAGCAGAAGCATCCTGCCATCTTGCCTAAAGGACATCATGTGTCAAAGCTTCTGCTTCGCCATATCCACCAGCAGGTAGGGCACAGTGGAAGAAATCACATTTTGTCAAGCCTACGAAAAAAATATTGGATTCCTTGTGCAAATTCCCTTGCTAGGAAAATTGTGATTGATTGTGTGCCCTGCAGGCGGAAATATGCATGTGCAGGTGAACAAAAGATGGCTGATCTGCCAATTGACCATTTGACCCCTGACCTTCCTCCATTCTCATATGTAGGAGTGGATTATTTTGGACCGATAGAAGTGAGAAGAGGGTGTGGCATGGTAAAGAGGTAAGGTGTGATATTTACTTGTCTCACTAGTAGAGCAGTTCATCTGGAAGTGGCACACACTATGGATACAGACTCCTGTGTGAATGCGTTCAGGCGCTTTATATCCAGAAGAGGTCAAGTAAAAGAATTAAGGTCAGGCAATGGAACTAATTTGATATCTGCTGAGAAGGAGTTAAGGGAATATTGGAATATTGAACAAATTGAGCACAGTCTCATTCAGAAAGGCGTCAAGTGGACGTTCAATCCTCCAGCCGGTGCCCATCATGGAGGCATTTGGGAGCGCATAATCCGAATGGTGAAGAAAATGTTATCGTCTATTACGAATGAACAGTCCTTGGATGATGAAGGTCTAACCACACTGATGTGCGAGGCTGAATCCATCTTAAACAGCCGTCCTTTGACAACTGTTTCAGACGACCCCAATGACTTGGAACCATTGACACCCAATCACTTATTACAACTTAAGGTCCAACCCGTCCTACCACCAGGAATATTCAGAAGGGACGATCTATATGCCAGGAGGCGCTGGCGACAAATACAATATATCGCTGATCTTTTCTGGACCCGTTGGATACAGGAATATGTTCCCCTCATGCAAGAACGACCTAAATGGTCTCGCATCAGGCCCAATTTCTGTGTGGGAGACATTGTTGTGGTGGCTGATCATACAGCATCATGAGGCTTATTGGTGATGGCAAGAATAATTGAAGCTATCACAGATTCAAAGGGTCTCGTTCGTACTGTGAAACTACAAACTAAAACCAACCAGCTTCTAAGACCCATCAGCAAGATCTACCTCTTGGTAAAGGCCGATAGCCAAGGTTGAATTGAGGCTCATGAACTGCGCATGTGCTTCCTTTTGCATTACATTCATATACTGATACTTGCACTCATTTACATTAGAATTAGAATAGTTATCCTTTTATTTTTGTAATATAAGGATAAATTGGCTCCCTTTGTAAAGGTATTTTGTTATAGCCACACGCAGTTGCTATAAGGGGCTGGATATGTTGGAGCCCAACTTAGTTAAAATTTTTAATACAGACTCTCATTTTGCTTGCTGGTCTTTAGTCTGGGACTTTTATTTTGATACGGCCTTAGGCCACCTGTTCAGATAAAGATGGCGTCTTCCACATGGTGGCCAGTCTCAGTTAGACAATGGAAGATGCAGTAATTGAATAGTTTTTACCACTTTAACCTTAACATTTGAACTACACCCATTGGAATTTAGAAAACCCATTCGAATTTGTGTTAAACTTTGAACTTATACTTTGGATTAAACCTATCTTTTGTGGATTACAAACAATTTGGATTTACTCCACTGTGTACCACCTGCTTGCCTGCCTGCCTCTTACCTCCTTCCTCCCTCCCTGCCTGCCTGTTTGTTAACTGCCTGCCTACTTGCTATCTGCTGGTTTGCCTGCTACCTATCTCCCTACCTGCCTGCCTAACTGTGAGCTTTCTCCCTGCCTGCCTGCCTGCCTCTGCTACCATCTATGAAACCAGGTATGAGCAACAGCCGGACACAGTGTTTTTAAGATAAGCGCGTAATCATTTTTACAGCATCTACATATTGGAATAAGTTTGGCCATTACATAACCCCTCCCCTCCCATCACTCAGTACAATGCCTCCCATTGAAGGCATCTTTTAACTGATGTAACGGTTAGCATTTTAACATCCAATTGTGTACCTCAAATATGTTTTTCCCATTGAAAAAGTATGTATTTGTTCCTTTTCAAAACCTAATGTATTAAAATGTGAAGTCAGTACAACTGAGATCTACCCTTGAGGGAACCACCCCAGTGACAAAAGGGGTACTGCCCAAAAAATTTCATCTTTTTTTTTTTTAGTTATTATTTAGTTATTTACAGAGGACAGTAAATCTATACTACTATACAAGCTGTACACTGACTACTTTAAGTTATATACAAGTTTCGTTTCTGTAGTGTTGTCCAATGGAAAGATATAATAAAATATTTGCAGAAATGTGCAGGTGTACTCACTTTTGTGAGATATTTTTTATATATATATATATATATAATTAAATGGAAGAAACAATTAGTTACAACAGACCATGTTAAAACCAAGGAACACGTTAGATACACCAGAAGGGAAACAAACAGGAAACATCAACTGCTTTTGAAAGCCAAACATAAAGTCAATTAGAACTTCAACTTAAAAGACTGTAGGGGTGTTGCATGTTTGATCTTAACTGCTGGGTGTTGGAAAGGGAACTGTTCCAGACCTACTACTCAGAGAGCCTGGTCACACTTTAGCTTTTCTTTGAATGGTGGACCCTAGGGAGATATTACTCTGAAGATCTCAGGGCTCTTGACAGTGTATAAAGCAAGAACATTTTTCCTGAGAAAAAAAATCATATATATATATATATACACACACACACACACACACACACACACACACACACACACACATTATATATATAATTAGTTTTAGAGTTAACAAATCACACCATGGTAGAAGTATGAAAAATTTATAGGCCTACACTATCACAGTCATGTTAAAATGTTTTGGCACCCCTGGTCAAATTAAATGTTTTGTTGATTTTCTGTGTGAAAACCTGCGAGTTTAGCCTTGAACATGGTGGTGGTAGTACGAGGGAAGACTATTTGAGGGAGCAGGGAGAACTCTGTGAACTTGGGCTGGGGTTCTGGGCTGCCTTCCTGTAGCTAGAAGGCCAGACCCCACCCTTATAGCTATAGAAGGACTGATGTAAGACTGAGGAAGAGGGAGGAGATGGGGTGGCGGGGGGGATTGTGTACTCATTGTCATGGGAGTTGTCATTGTCAAGGTGAGGATGTGAATTTATAGGGTGTTAGACTGGAAGAAGGAGGGGTTTAGGAAAAAAAAGTTACATGTGAAATGTGGCCTGTATAACAGTTTTACATTGTAAATATTAAAAAATATATTATTTGTAGGTTATATTTTAGGATTTTTTCAATACGTTCTGCACTGCCTTCACATTCCATACACAGCCGTTACCATGGAGACTGAGTTGCCAGACCCTACTGCAGCACTTCCACTGGCTGAAATAAATGGAAATTGTGCACTAAAATTTAGAGAAAAATCCCTTGTTTTCACTTATAAAACCAGTAAAACATGCAGTTTTACCAGGGGTGTTCAAGGTTTTGCATATAACTGTATAATAAGCAGATCAGCAGCTAATATTGCTTTACCAATTTTGCTATACAGCTCCCTGTACACACCTCTTCACCATGAATGGACTTTAAAAAAAATTGTAATTTAAAATCTTCGCAAAACTAGCAAGAAACAGTGTCTCAGACATCAGCAGAGCATTCATAACTACTAGGGAGCTTTTAGAGGTGGACGTCTAGTTCCTATCACCACCACTGTGAACAATTCTGACTCTGTAGAAGCATTTCACATCAAACCACCCCTTTCCCAGTTTTTACATCTTATGTAATTAATTATGCAGACATTGTGGAAAATTTCCGTTGAAGTACACACTTAAAGATCTTTAAGGGTTCCTTTGCAAAGAAAATAGTTACCATGAACATTCAAAGAATGCTTTGCATGATTAAAGGGTTCTTTGCATTGTGAAAGGGTTCTTCAGATTGATGGAGCATGTGTTGTAGAACCTTTTTGAAGAGGGTTCTATACAGCACCAAAAAGGTTCTTTTACTAGTACAAGCTTGACATTGTTACAACAGAAGAACCCTTTTTGGTGCTATACAGAACCCTTTGCAAAAACTTTCTACATCTTTATTAAAAACTCCAAGCTTGTGCTTCCCTCACTGGCCACTTTATTAGAAACACACACCTTGTACCTCCAATGACTGGCCACATTAATAGAAACACCTATCTTGTACTTCCACTCACTGGCCACATAATTAGAAACACCTTCCTTGTACCTCAAATGACTGGCCACATGATTAGAAACATTGTATCGTTTGTAAATGGTTCTTTCTTTGAATGTTCATGGCTCTATGTAGAACCCTTTACTTCACTCAAGAACCACTGAAAAGCATACATTTTAAGAGTATACTATCAAATAGTCCTGCTAACATGGTTTCTGACACGGCATGAAAAAAGAAAAGTTAAAACAGCAGGAGCATCTGGAAGGCTGAAATATCCAAATTTCCTGAATTATCTATATTGTATCAATATTTATTGATAAGAGTGTCATACAGTCTAAATATAAGCTTCCTTTAATGTCTTAATGATAACATTGTGGGTGAGGAGGGTGAACAACTGTACAGGTTACATTTTTTTTTTCTGAACTATCCCGTTAATGCTGGATGCTGATCTAAGGTCAACAGCTGTGAGTGGCCTCTACCTGCAATTGTGGCCAGGGTCATCTTCTGCTCTTTGTTTGGTTTCCCATGGCAACTGTGTTCTGATCCTGCGCTTCCGAGAAAAGGAAGAGTGGGCATGTGATTTGCACGGTCTGCTGCGGAGTGACAGTCATGGCAACCAGATACAAAGTGTGTTTTGGGCTCCGGCTCTGTGAGCTTTGAAGCTGCAACTCAACAAACCTTTGTAGGTTCACTGTCTGTTCAGAGCAGAAAAAAGAGATACAAGAGAGGGCGAAGAAAAAAAGAAGAAAAAACTGGGGACTGTGGGAACAGCTTGTACCAAATCTCATGGGGGTTTCCTTTAGAACTGAGTGACTGTGTAAAAGCTCTTCAGTTGTGGAGGATAAAAGACTTGCTGATGATTAATTATACGTGGGGACACTTTCAAACAGGCAAATATGAACACTTTTTGACATGTTTTAATACACTTACTGGCCACTTTAGTAGAAACACCAACCTTGTGCTTCCATTCACTGGCCACTTTAGTAGAAACATCTACCTTGTGCTTCCACTCACTGGCCACTTTAGTAGAAACATCTACCTTGTGCTTCCACTCACTGGCCACTTTAGTAGAAACATCTACCTTGTGCTTCCCCTCACTGGCCACTTTAGTAGAAACATCTACCTTGTGCTTCCCCTCACTGGCCACTTTAGTAGAAACATCTACCTTGTGCTTCCCCTCACTGGCCACTTTAGTAGAAACATCTACCTTGTGCTTCCCCTCACTGGCCACTTTAGTAGAAACATCTACCTTGTGCTTCCACTCACTGGCCACTTTAGTAGAAACATCTACCTTGTGCTTCCACTTATTGGCTGTTGTATTAGAAACACCATCTATTAAACTGACCAATGAATGAAAGTAAAAATAGGGCTTTGGAACAAAGTGGAAGGTGTGTTTCTTCCACTGCTTTTGCAGAAAAGCTAACTGATATAACCTCATAACTTCAGAAGTTACGCTGACTTTTTTTGGCTTCAGTATTTTTCATGAACAGCTTGACAGAAGAATAAAGGTTGCTTAGATGAATATTCATAAGAACCATCTGCAAAGAGTTTTAATTTATTCATTAAACACCCACACAAGTCTTGAGAAATTGTGTAGAGAGTTAAAGGGACGTGCTAAGTCTCACAGGTCAAAGCCTGCACAAATATTGGAATAACGAAGCGCTCAGTGTTTCTCAGATAACAGCTTATCTGAATTTTTTTTTGGCTTTCTTTAGAGAAACTGACCTAGCCTCGCAGCCTGACCAGGCCTAACAAAAGTAGCAGTCCAGTGTAGTTTCTTTAAAGCTGACGCAATGTGTAGAAAAATGCAGAGAAAAATCACCAGTGATGGTATTGATGCACATCAGTTTGATTCAATTGCACTAATTTTGAAAAGTAATCAATTATAATTGATTACTGTAACATTCAATAAAGCATGTGCTCATGCTAATGAATTCATAAGACATCTAAACAAGGCTATAAATATTCATAAAAAATGCATGACACTTTAAAGCCATGTTTATTGTGCAATGTAAATTGTTACCATGATACACAAGTGGAATTCATAACGTTATATTGTGCCGAAGAAAGTTTGTAAAGTGCATTAAAACTGACAGAACAGCTATATCTGATCCACTTGTACTAGTGCAACACACACAAACACACCATTATCACATCAGTGTCACTGCAGTGTTGAGAATGATCCACCACCTAAATAATACCTGCTTTGTGGTAGTCCTGTGGGGGTCCTGTGGGGGTCCTGACCAAGAAAGAACAAGGTAACAAAGTATGCAGAGAAACAGATGGACTAGATTCTGTAAGCGTAGAACTAAAAAGTGCTAATATATGATCAGTGAAGCTGATAAAGTGCACAATGTGTGTAGAAACAAGGGGGTGTGCCTCATAAAGTGCTCAGTGAGTGTATATCACATATTATATTATAAACTCAATATAGGAGCCTGTAAGTTGTATTCGTCACCTCTGTGCAAAGTACTATATTGTGTATATTACTATACTAAATTATGAGTGAGGCTTCAAGTTCAAGGATTAACTGCAGGACTTACTGAAACACTGGAACGTATAAAGTCAATCATGCCTTACAAACTTAAAATGTCAGATTTCAATCTAGTGGTGCTATCAGTACTATTTTCCCCAATATAGCAATGTACACCACCATTAGCTTGGTGCTTGCTTAACACTGCAAATCCAATAGAACAAAGGCCACTTACAAAGCAAAGGTTTTTAGTGGTTAATGCTACAAACAGTGAGGGCGCAAATAACAATTATTCTCTTTACTAACCTGCCTCTCTTGTCAAGCCTTCACTCCAGTGACTTTATATTCAGTGTGATGTCTGAGGGGATTCAGGGGAGGGTCCTGATGGGTACTTGTGGATAACTTATTTGGGGCATCTGAATAATCAGGACTTAAGCCTCATCCCTAACAATGACAGCGGTGCAAAATAAGATATAAGAATTCATCTTTACTTAGAGCTGATAAATACAACTTACAAGCTCTTGTAATGGGGTTATAACATCATATGTCTATACCCATAATGACAAATAAGTTTGTGCGTTTATGAGGGGGCAAACAATGTGCATGCTGGGACTGACTTGTTTGGAGCTCACAATGCCATGTTTTATGAACATGTAGTCCTGTTAATAATGCCTTCTTTCTGCATTGTATTGCATTATTGTTATAGACATGGCATTCATACACTGTTAGAAATAGAGGTGCTGTGCAGGTACATTTTTCTTTAATCAGGCTACAAACAATGAAACTGTTTGTACAGTTGTGTACCTTAAATAAGTTTAAATAAAATTCCTAGGTAAAAAGTACATATTTGTACCTTTTTTATAACTTAATGCTTTAAAACATAATAAAATGAAAGCCTGGAGACGAGATGGGGTGGTGGAGTCAATACAACTTAGAAAATATAATATCAACGGATTGTGAGGTCCTGAGATGTACCCCTGAGATGTACCACTCCAGTGATAACAGTGGTACCCCAGTGCAGTGTTTTGGCCCAGTGACGGTTTCACATCTTTTTTCGGAGTGTGTAGTGTTAGCAGTTTTTCTATAACAAATGGCTCATTAACTGAAGCCATATGACAAGTTTGAACGATTTTGTGCTTTTACTTTGCCTGCAGCAAAAATGAGACTAAGCTGAAATTCCCTCCTAAACACTTGAGACTAGACGTTGAATCTGAGCTGAATGAAATGAAAATAATCAAACTGAATCATGTAACTTCATGATGCATGGAATCATTTCCTAAAGAATGGTAAATAACAAAACTGAATCATTGTGAGGACAGATGTTTAAACCCCTAACCATTACTGCGTAGCTGTTGTGTAGTGTAGACATTGTAGTTAGTTTCATTTGACTCATTTGAGCAAAAGGTACTATTTCTGCTCTTTCTTTTGGAACTGGAGAGTGAAAACCAACCGTGTGAAAAATGAGGTCACTGTGTCTTTCTGATTCACACCTGCTGGAATGTGGGTGACATCCAGAAAGTGTGTCTGTCACTACAGATATTATAAACATCCATCATCTGAGCCATCTGATCATCCATCCACCTACTTCAAATGATGCATTGTTTGTTTGGTAGAGCCATTAGCCTTTAAATGCATGAGTGCTTTGTTTATTATAAGCAAACAGCTGATTCAGAAGTTAATTTCAACAGATACATTGTTGTTTGTTTACAGGGCTGTAACTAGGAGCACAATTTTAGCGATGTCCCTTTGCAGAAATGTGACCTACTTGTAGTGAATAAACTAACTGCTAAATGAGTTACACCAACTGGAAGTCTTCCCTTTATTTTTTTATCAAACTTTTTGCTCCTTTTTACGCATCCACAACTGTTCTGCACCTTTTCCTTTCATTTGTTCCTTCCCCATCCCTCCATTCTTCCATAAACTGCTATTACTGTTCCATAAACTGACTTGACTCCTATTCTGTTTAAGTTTATTTAATGAGTAATTTAACCATTTATTTATATGTAGTTTCAGCTAAAAACCTGCACTAAATGAAGTGATAGTTTCAGAACCTCAGATTACTTGGCCTACACTCATTTTCTGAAAAGAACATGCAAAATGACGTATTTTTAATTACTTCACACTGTTCACCCCCCCCCCCCCTTCTTATTACACATGTGGCTTTGGGTGAACCTATGGGGAATAAAAGTGTGAAGGTGCTGTGTCCTTCACCCTGTTCTCCTCCTACATGGCCTGCTGTTAGTGTGTGTGTGTGTATATGTTTTTGTGTGTGTGTGTGTGTGTGTGTGTGTGTGTGTGTGTGTGTGTGTGTCTGTGCGTATGTGTTTGTATAGGCATGCATGTGTGTGTGAGGGTGGACAACATGCACAGACTGCTGACTGGCTACAGCTGCTAAAGTAGAACCCTGTGCTGGGCACTTGTGATATTTTAAACAACTGGTATTTTTACATAAATTGTTTTGGCTGTATTGATTTAAAAAAAGTAAGTGTGGTGGGCCCACCAGACCACTGAGTTACAAACACATCAACACCACACAAGGGTTAAACATGCATTATGAAAGGCTGTCTGTACAAAACCTCAGCTAAGGGAAAAGACATACTCAAACAGTTAATGAGACAAAATATAGTCTAAAGGACCCGCAGCATATCTGAACATCTCAAGAAGTCAAAGTTACTCTGGCACTCTGGGCAGCATAGTGTCTTTTACAGAGATGAACAAAGCAGTCAGTTCAGTCTAGGATCAGAGGTTATAGGTCAACTGAGAACCTCTGTCTTCACTGTGTAGCTTCATCACTTTTTCCACATTGAATCTCCGTGAAAGTGAAAAACCTCTTCTGAAACTACAGAGGTCTGGACCTCATATCCTCGTAGCTAGTTAAGGCCATGTTTGTTTGTGTGTTTGTTTATGGTGAGATGTGTTTGGTTTTAAGCTATGGCTCAATAAATATTCCACTACCTCAAAATGAATTAAACAGTCAACATGTGTTTGGTGCTTATGTTTGTTTCTTTAGTTTTCTAGCTATGCTAAGCTAAAACAGATGTAGCAGCCATTGTAAGCCTACAAACTTTTGTCCATATTTATAGATGCTAATGAGTGAGACACAAATGTCCATTACAGAACTGTGCAGAAGTGAGAAATCACCTTCACTTATTTATTGTCTAGTTGAAATAGTCAATAGTCATTGATCAGATTTTTTTCTCAGAAGATTACAGATACAACAGTCCACCTGCCTAATGAAGGAGAGTCAAAGGAAAATAAATGAAAAAACAGGTGTTAAAGGAATAACAGAGATGCTACAGAGATGCTACAGAGAAACTGGGACTCCTAAAAACCACCTGGAAGACCACCAAAACTGTTGCCATCTTTGAGAGGAGAAAATCAAGCTGCTTCAGATCTGAAAACATCTACAGGTGTTTCTGTCCATCCTTCCACTGTGAGAAGACAACTCAGCATGGGTCTGAAAGGATGTGTAGCTGTTCAAGAAGAACCTCATTGAAAAAAGGAGACACACACATCAAACAAAGAAGCTGAATAATGGACTGACCAACCCAGAGTTCAGACCTCAACACCACTGAATGAGTTTGATTACTTCAGAAAACGATCAACCCACTTCTAAGACTGAATTCTGGAGGTGTGTCTGCAGATTTCTTTGAGAAACTGAAAGTCAGTCTCCTGACGGGAGCGTAAGCTGTACTAAAGGCAGAGTGTCACACAAAATACTGAAAAAATAGATTATCTTTAGTTGTTGAGGCTCTTGTGTATTCGTATGTGCTGTATTGACTGGAAATTACATAAATTATGTGTGACCCCTGACTTTTGCACAGTACCATACATCATTACATGTTGCCATTTATTTGCTTTTTGATACCATTTCAGGCACAGACCTGGGTTAGAAATCTTCAGACGTCTTACTCCCCAAATCGCAGTCAGCAAAAAGTCAGCAGTTTGACTGAAGATATGCCTAGATAAGAACTCCTTCTGTATGTTTGCTCTGTTAGGAGCTGATGTAATATTCTTTTAAAAGGAGCCAAAGCTAATAGAAGCAAGATCTACAGCTGGGTGCTGACAAGGTTAACATGGTCAATCTAAACACACTGTGGATGGACTAAGCACAGCATTCAGTTTCCTGGGTGGATATTTTTGGGTGGTAGTCTTCTTTCAACTTAGCCATGTCACTGCTGTGCTGAGAATGGACCATAGCCCAAATAATATCTGGACAAAAGTGGTCCTGTGGTCAGGAACTGACCATTAATTTTTGGGTGTGGGTTAACAGATGCGACAAACTGTCCAGCAGCAGATGGGCCACAGTCTGTAATTGTACACCTAGATCATGTGTCAAATCCCAGTCCTCTAGTCCTGCCAAAACACTGCAGACTTCAACACAGTGACTCTTTAAACACACCTGATTTAGCTATTTAGCAAGGCCTTTATGACCTGTAATCAGTGTTACATGATGATAAATATTGATATCCATAGCACCTTGGCCAAGGAGGTCCCCGGTTTGACATGCCTGACCTAGATAGTGGACTTGTAAGGTAAGTGTTTCTAATAAAGTGGCCATTGAGTTGAAGTATAAGGTAGGTGTTTCTAATTAAGTGGCCAGTAAGTGGAAGCACAAGGTTGGTGTTTCTGATAAAGTGGCCAGTGAGAGAACATTAGGAATAAAGGGGGCAGTGAGTGCACGGATGGTACCAGAAATGTTGGGGTTAATATTTATAATACTGAGAGATTTCAAGCACAGAGCCAATGACGAACAGAGAGGCAGCAAATCTTCAATATTCAAATGACCCTGAAGACGTTCTTTAGTGGGGTCACTTGTGTCAGATTAAGGTTGAGACTAAACCCTCCAGGCTGGTAGATTTCCAGGATGTACAAGCATTCAAATAACAGCCCCAAGGCTCCTCTACTGTAAATAAACATGAAGTGATTAGGGGTGATGGGAAACGTCCAGTTCAATTTACAGAACAGTCTAGCAATGCCTGCCTCAGGTGAACATGCATTCACAGACCTCTCAATTAAAAATCAGTCCACATGCGCCCTCTAGTGTTCCAATAATTTTTTTTTTTTTTTGGATGTCTTTTCAGCAGTTAATTGCATTTCCTGCTGCCTCTGGTCCTCCTCATCAGTCTGTGCTGAACTGTAATGATTTTATTTGCCCACTACAGCCTCTGTTGCCTCTGGCCTTCATGAGATGAGGGTAAAGCGCTATTATTTTTGTTTATGGGCCTGCTGAGCAAAAAAGTGCGGCTGTTAGTCTTCCCCAAAGGCAGCTGAATCAGCTATGGTTTCCTTAAAGGGACAATGACATCAATTTCTTTATAATTAAATCATTAAGATATAAACAACGGTCATTCAGAGAGGTGTGGAGGGTATACTGAGTCAGTATTGTTCACAGTGGTGGTGATGGGAACCAGATGTCCACATCTAAACGCTCCCTCACATAAAGTTATTACATGAAATGGTTGTAAATAGACTGCAGGATGTCTGGGACAATCATGGTGGTGGTGTACGTGCAGGACGTTGTATGACAAAAAAATTATCATTTTTTTATTTTTAATTTAGTTTCGCTCATTTTTCATATCAACATTCCATAAAACTCAAGTGAAATTCTCACTTCACAGGCAGAAAATTTTACTTGTTTTAAGAAATTTGTGTGCAGTAAATTGAGATCATTTTACTGACAAAATGACTAATGTCTAAAAATAAGCTAGACAATCTTCTAACAAGCGCACACACACCTTTAAAATGGTACATATAAGTATCTGAAGTACAGTGTAAAATCATATTTGTTTGTACAGGTTTGGTTTATAAATAAATCACAATCCTTTGTTTCTTAACATCAAAACATTTTTTGACCAGTGCAAATTATTCAGGCTTGTTTTTTCCCTTTTACGAGTGAAGCAGTTTCATTACGAGGAATTAAAAGCCATGTATCGAGAATGAATCATTATACCACCTGACTGATCAGGATAAATAAATTTGATGTTTCAACAAGCTGTTTCTTTAATACATCGATTGTACTGAGACTTCTCTGACCCTGAGACTTTACTACAGTTTATTGGACAGGCTTTCCAGTCTGTTTTAAGTTTCACCTGAGACTCATAATTAGAGTGAGGATCTTTTAAAACTTTTCCTAAAAAACTGTCCTCCTCTTCTCTCTCCTCTGAACACTGAGACAGCCAAAGGCTATAAATGTTCCAGGCAGCCACTTCTAGATATGCACAGACCTTCATAAAGTGATGTACGAATCATTCACGCTGGCTCCTCGACATGCTTGGCATTGTTAAAATCCCTACGAGCAGTTTTGGCATGTAAACATCAGCCTTTGTTCTCGCACCACTCAGAAAAAAGTCTGACCTAAAAACTGCAGTCCAGGATGTTCAAAATGGGACAAAGTTGTTTCTCAGTCAAAGCGTGAGGAGTGTTTTTCTGGGGGCTAAATTCAGCAAAAAATAGACTCTACTGCACTCATCCTAACAGCTCACTACTGTCCAAACTGACCCTTACAGCGGTGTGCATGTTTGAACACTCCCGGCCAAATTACATTTTGCTGATGTTCTCAGTGAAAATAAGTAGAGAACACACAAATTTTAGGGCACATTTTTTATTCATTTGTTTTAATTATTTGAAATAAACGTATACATTTTTGCACATGCAATATTTCACTTTTGAAAATGTGAAGAAGTCACTTTAGAGGACGCGTTTTCACTTAGAAAATCAACAAAACACCATTTGACCAAGAGTGCTCACGAATGGATGCCCCTGTATGGGCTGTTTGGATGGAAGTATGAGCTGTGAGGGTGAGTGGGGGTATATTTTTGCCAAATTTAGAAAATGAGTACACATTCTGCCTTCCGCCCAATGACCGCTGGGCTAGGCTCCAGCACCCCCTGCGACCCTGAGGGAGAAGTGGCTTAGAAAATGTGTGTATGTGTGAGTACACGTTCTCTACAGAACACACGTCTGCACATTTTAATGCATGACTTCTCTTTATTTACTGAATTCAACATATAATAAAACCTAAAATGTGGCCTGTTCAAATGTAAACAAAATTTAGCAAAAAAGTCCAGCACGTGTGACGTTTGCATACCGTAACAATCAGTTCTTGGTGTCCGTTTAAGACTTTTAAACATTTCACTACTCATTTTTTATGAAGTACATATTTTTTTTCTTTTGAGGTCGTCGTTCCACCCAACATTAGTTTGCCTCCCCAAGACAAAACATTTGGGCACTCTTGCTTTAGAGAATAAAATCTCATTCAACCACAAAAGAAACCGAAGCTCAATTTTTGCCAATATAGGCAAATTATTCACAATGGACTGCTAGCATGCTAATAGTAATGTTGAGGCTCTTTGGTTAAAATGCCACACGACAAAGCCGTATTGCTAGAGCTAATTTGCTGCTATGGTAACATTTTAACTCGACTACTCAAACAAACCTCACACCTGAACCGTCCTGATAGTGTAATATTCCACATGCATATAAAATGAGGTTTTAGCGAAAAATTATCTGAAGTTTTATGCTGTAGTTTGGAAGGGATTTTGACCATAATCTATAAAGCATGTTCAACCTTGTAACTTCAAAAAACTGCCTTTGTGGGCGGAGCATGCATGGGCCGGTTTTGTTTTGGCTGGGTTAGGTCCCATCGTATGTACTGCACACTGAGAAGCTTTTTTTAAAAATTGCATTTCATCCATATACCACACATCATCCTTATATCATACTATATTTAAAAGTATTTGTACATATGTAGATTATAGAACCACATAAGAACATCTCCTCCATGAAGAAATGAAAAAGCAACAAAGACAATGCACCAGGCTCCATTTTCCCTCACATTTTGCGATGCAATTGTACGAGGCTGGACCTTTTTGGTGATGTCACCATGCAGCCTGGTTAGGACAGTTCCATTTAGGTAACCAATGGGCTATTAAGGAAGGCTCTTCATAGGACAATCCTTCCCATCTTGGCTGGGGTCTAGGCTTTGGAACGCACCTACTGTGAGAAACCCCGAGAAAAAGGCAGATGTGGTGCAGCTCCAGTTTTTCAGCTTTAAAGAAAATACAATCCGAACCCACCTCTGTTTTCTACTTAGACTTACAGGCCACTTTATCAGAAACCTCATCATTGTAGCTCTGACCACAGTCAGAGACTTGAGCATCTGTTAATGCACAGCTCATTTTAGCCGTTCTCTAGTTCAGTGGTTCTGGAGATTTACCATCCTGCAGAGCCCAGTTCCAACCACAGTCCTCCACACCTTCTCTAGCTGATTAGCCTCTTCCTAAGTCCCTGATTGACTTGATCGAATGCATTAGAGTTATAAGCAGTGGTCACCAACCCACCACCTTGAAATCTACCTTCCTGCAGAGTGTAACACGCTGCCTCCACATGTTTTTAACACAAATGCATCCGATACAGCTAATCAAGAACTTCTGGAGAAGGACCAGGGTTGGAGACTGCTGGTTTAGAGGTGGCTTATTAGATGCAGGTTGGAACTAAACTTTGCAGGAAAGCAGATCTTTATGAGGGTTGGTGACCACTGCTCTAGTTCTTCATGGATGGTCAGTTTGTAATGTTATTAATTCTGGAAGAACTAATGAGGTCATTAATAACCCATTATGAGTTGGAAACCACCAAACCCTCCAATGCTAGGGCACAATATCCATCATGCATTTTGTTTCAAAAAAGTATATTCTAAGTTTTTCATGTGCTTAATGGAATTCACTGTCTTTAATATATTTCAGTTGTTTACTTTGTGCATGGTAACAAAATGCAGTGCAAAGATTTAATAAATGGTTCAGTCCTAAAGTTGCTAACAGTGAATGACATTACAAAGCTACTAATTAGCATCATGCAAGTGAAATCTTGCTAACTGGTGGCTGTTCATCATAAGCCATGTTAACATATTTAGCTGAGCTTCTCCTTTAAGGACCTTGAAATAAAAGCTTTTATCAGTTTGTATTGTTATCAGTAATCGTTCTTAAAGCACCAAATCACTCCACTTTTATTCTTCTCTTCTCACCCACGCAATACATCACCCTCAAATCCAAAACAGCCAAACTGGACTCCCGCATACACATTAATAATAATGTCCCCATTGTATAACCTCTGACCCCCGTCTCTATGGAAACAGCCCCTCGCTCTCTCAGTAAATGAGGAAAGCTCATGCATTTTGTTTGCATTATAAAGCAGGTGATTAAGTCACTCACACTCGCTTCATTAGCTCATGGATGGATGAAATGAAGCATTAACCCACTGACCTCTTAAATAAGGAAGCATTTCTCATTTACCTGCAAAATGATTGCTTCACTCTCCATATCACACAGCCCAGTTTCAGCAGCTGCACTAAAATCACTTTAGAATGTCCGATTTTAACAGTTAACCTGTCATGTGAGTCATTTTGATGAAGTTTTTAATTTTGAATTGAATGAGTTGAATGTTAAAGCAGGAAAAACACAATATATCACTGCTGTCAGAGCAAATCCTCATATCCCCAAAATGGGAACTTTACAGGAGAAGGAAAAAACATGCTTTACTTTTAATGTAGGTCAATGGAACCAGAAATTTTTTCCAAGCAATTTTGGGTCATTTCTTGTGGTCCACTCATCACTGAATTTACACACAATGTAAAGGGCAACACACATTTTGAACATACATCAAAAACTGAAAAAACGACAATGGAGATAAAAAAAAAAAAAGAGATACAAGGTACAACAGCAATGTGTGTATATATAGGAACAAAAACAAAAGTATATTTTTATATTATATTAACCATTATATTATCCAGCGAAGAGGGCCTGGGTTCAATTCCCCGGCCTGGTGACAGGGTCCTCTCTGTGTGGAGTTTGTATGTTCTCCCCGTGTCTGTGTGGGTTTCCTCCAGGTTCTCCGGTTCCTTCCACAGTCCAAAGACATGCAGTCAGGCCAACTGGACATGCTAAATTGCCCCTGGGTGTGAGTGACTGTCTGTGTCTGTCTGTCTGCCCTGTGATGGACTGGCGACCTGTCCAGGGTGTATCCTGCCTTCCGCTCAAAGACTGCTGGGATAGGCTCCAGCACCCCCCCGCAACCCTGATGGAGAAGCGGCTTAGAAAATGGATGGATGGATGGATGGATCCTTTGATATAGACAAATCAGCAAATGTAATGTTCAAACTTTTGCATACAGTTAAAAAAGATGGTTCTTCAAGAGTTCTTTAGCAAAGAAAATGGTTCTATATAGAACTATGAACATTCAATGAACACTGTATAATTAAATCTTTTTGCATAATCAAATAGTTCTTCAGATAGATGGAAGATATACTGTAGATGGTTCTTTGTAGAACCATCCATATATACACTAAAAGCTATATCTATATAGATGTATATATCACTAAAAGGTGTTCCACTATTGTTACAAGCCAAAGAACCCTTTCTGGTTCTATCTAGAACCCATTTTCCCTAAGAGTGCATAACTGTACTTTGATATTTGGACTCTAGACTGAAAAATAGTCCTCATTTATTACTCAGTATAAAGTAATATGCAGTTCAATATGGGTTCTTTAGTACAGAAAATGGTTCTATGTAGAACCATGAGCACTCAAACAACCCTTTGTATGATGAAAGGTTCTTTGCATCATGAACGGATTCTTTAGGTTGATGGAGAATGTGCTTTAGATTCTCCATCAACCTTTTTGAAAAGGGTTCTATATAGCACCCAAATCGGTTCCACTACTGTTACAAGCTAAATAACCCTGTCTGGTACTATTTAGAACAAGTTTTGGTAAGTGTGTAGTTACACTGACATAAGTTTGTGTGTATAAATTCAAATTAATGTAATTCTACACACTGTAAAACATCTAAAAGGCGTTTGTGAAGTCATCAGGACAATATTTAGCATCTTAGATTTTGTTAACTTATTATTTTTCATTCATTCGAATCATTTAGCGGGTTTCTATGTTTTAGAAGAGACTTCCTTTCAAAATTTCTGTGTAAGTCATTCACAGTCATTCAGAGCGGTTTGGTGCGAAAAGGTTCAGATTTCTTTACAGTGGTGGTGATAGGAACCAAGGGTTGCCATGGCTTCAACACAAATATAGACATTTTATCTACTATCCAAAACCACCAGTGAGCCCACATGTCTTCTGAGTTTTATATGGAATGTTGATAATAGTGAAATAGTGATGAACTTTTTTTTTTTTTTTTTTTCTTTTTTCTTTTTTCAGATTTTCTTTTGGGGCTATTTTGCTTCAAACTACCTTAAATGTATCCATAAACCAAAATATTCTCAATACCAACATAAAAAATGAAACACATTCATAACTATTTCACATCATAACTTTCTGACAGCTGATCTTTGAGGCGGACGTCTGGTTTTCATCACCACCACCATCCACCGACCCCTCTAGAGTTCCTCTAGAAAAGAGCATTTCACACCAAACCACTCTGAACGGCTTTATTTGGGTCTTAATGACTGCGTTGTGCAGAAAGTTGGTAGTGGTAGTGGTAGAATTCCCCTTTAATTCATTTCAAGCCAGTGTGAGGAATGCAATATTCCCACTAGAGGGCAATGTTTAACAACGTAGGTCCACAAGAATAAACTTGTAAACTTGTTCTTTCTGGCTTTTACATATATTACATTTACATATCTACATAACTTCTGCTGGAACAAAACCTCCTATAATCATTTATCATTTTTCAGGTTTGGACGCAATTTAAAAATACCTGCTGTCCTTTATATTGAGTGCAAATTTCATGAAAAATGGATTAAAGAAATGACCCAAAATAACTTGGGAAAAATGTCTGGTTCCATTGACTTGCATTAAAAGTAAAGCAGGTTTTTTCCTTCTCCTGTAAAGTTACCATTTTGGAGACACAAGATTTTGTCCTCACAGCAGTGATGTGCGCATATGTTTCACTATATTGACATGCATGTGCTTATATTGATACATATTTCAATATTTGAAAAATGACACATTTAAATATGTTCATCACCAAATATCACCTACTATTCAAACCAGGTTGAGTTTCTCCGGTCTTTAGCAGGGTGTGGAGTGACTCAAAGTCGGCACATGGCGATTACTTCCTGAAATGACTCAGTTTAACAATATTCCTTTTAAAACCCTCCCTGCTGTAAAGTCTTCAAACACATACCTTTACAGGTCACAGCCTGGATTACACAGAAGTGAGTGTGATAACTGGAGTTAATGATTGAGAGTCAGTCAGATACTGTTGTTTATTGTGGAAGGTGTGTGTAGAGGTGTTTTCATAGAGATATACAAAACATCATTTACCTCAAAGCCCAGAAATGTGTATAAAATTGCAGTAAAAGTGAATATGATCATACCAGCATCTTTGCTCAGATTACAGTCATGAAAGAATCACATTAGTCCAGCTTCACAGGGAGAGATTCCCATTTAACTCAGAAGAAAGTTGCACATTATGGGAACAGATTTTTTTTTTTTTTTTACAGCTCTCCTACATTCCAGAGATATTGCACACAAGAACAACAAACCCCACCAAAAAACTACAATTGAGCCCAGGCACAACTGGAATCAGTTTTCAATCTGTACGTTTCTGAGGAAGCAGTTCCTCTTTTGAACCTAAATTCCCCCAAAATTCCTAAAAACCCAGTGTTTTCACAGAAGCAGAAAAAATCATCCATCTGCAGGATCCTCGACCGTCCAAAAAATGTCGCTTTTATGGAAAAGCAAGTAAAAGTGCTCCTAATAAAAGCAACAAAGTCCGTTTTCTTTGTAAAGTGCTGGCTTTGCTGGACACACCCCGGACAGAAATCCGCCTCTTTATCGTTTCAGGACACGCTGCAGGAAGAGAAAATTGAAAACATCAGATGGACAATTTTTCAAACCAACTTTTTTGATTGATCTTATTTACACAAGGAGTTCAAAGAAATTTAAAGCATTTCTGTAGATGGTTATTTATGGCTATGTAGAGGGTTCTGTATAGCACTGAAATGGGTTCCACTATTGTTACAAGCCAAAGAACCCTTTTCTGGATATAGAAACCTTTTGCAAATGATGGTTCTTCAAGAGTTCTTTAGTAAAACAAATGCGGCTATGCGGAACCTATCCCAACACCCCCAGCCCCCCCTTCCTAAGAAACACATCTGTATACCTTTTATTTGGCATCACTTTTCATGCAACCCAATTTGTACACTTTATTGGACACTGGCTATTTGAGTTCAACAACACTTCACATGTGATGACCAGACTGCCCAAGCTTTCTACATGTTTCCTGACTGTGAAAGTTAAAAGTACCCACCTGAGACGCCCACGGTGGTGTTGGCTAGGTCATGGCCAAGGTCTGAAAATAGTTTACAGACATACACTCCCCCTTTATCGCTCCCGGCACTCTGAATGGTCAATGCTAACTGCTGCAGATCCGTGTACTGACAGTGGAAATGATCAGAGGTTTCTTTTTTTGGGGTGCCAGAGTGTGTGCAGAGTTTTTCTTGTGAGGGATTCATCCAAAAAAAATCTACAATGCTAAAATGTTTGTGTGTGGTTGAAATATTACAAAAGAGGGTGACACTTTGCTCACACTCCAAGAAAACCTTTTTCTCTGTTTGGACCGTCACATGATCTGTACCTGAGAAAAAAACAACAAAAAAAGCATTAAAAAAATCATGATGAAGGGGTAAAAGAAAATACAGCTGCTCAACAACAAAGTGAGAACCGAATGGATTGATACTGTTCTGATACTTCTGATCCTGACGTTCTTACTACTACACGTTGATGAACAGGCATTATGCAGGTATATACTGGACAGGGCTGGATTTGCCAAAAGCATCTTGGCACAAATATGATTCTTAAACTGAACTCCGTATCGGTCAGTTAAGGTTAATCTTAATACTTAACACTTTCTGGTAACTGCACTGAAAAGTTTGCTTTATGTATCTCATTCATGTGGACCCAATGAACTCATTTAACTCGTGTAAATACAAACACTTTTTCTGTGTTTAGTTAAAGCTGCACTATGTACGTTTTTGCATTTGAGTCATATGATGGCCTGAAAAACTCCCATGACTAAAATATTTTAAAATCATTTTATTTTGGAGCGGTGGTGCGGTGGGTAGCGCTGTCGCCTCACAGCAAGGAGGCCCTGGGTTCGATTCCCCGGCCGGGTGACCGGGGTCCTCTCTGTGTGGAGTTTGCATGTTCTCCCCGTGTCTGTGTGGGTTTCCTCCAGGTTCTCCGGTTTCCCCCCACAGTCCAAAGACATGCAGTCAGGCCAACTGGACATGCTACATTGCCCCTGGGTGTGAGTGACTGTCTGTGTCTGTCTGTCTGCCCTGTGATGGACTGGCGACCTGTCCAGGGTGTATCCTGCCTTCTGCCCGATGACCGCTGGGATAGGCTCCAGCATCCCCCGCAACCCAGAAGGAGAAGCGGCTTAGAACGCATGTGTGTGTGTGTATGTATTTCAGGCTTTACAGGGCGATTCGCAGTATCAAATACACATCATATTTTTAGCCTATTTTCGTTTCTTTTCTCCTGACTCAGGAATGTTACTTCTTTCAATTCTAATAAAAGTCTTACATAGTGCAGCTTTGAGACCAATGCAAAGACTCTCGATTTGTACTACAGACTTTTAACGTACATGTCCATTGTACATTTATTACTGAATCAGAAACGAGTTGCATTGCCCGTCCTTAGTAAAACTGGTTTAACAAAGCACTTACCTCCTCTTACTGCAGAGAAGACCACTGTGAGGAACACAGCAGATGCCCGCATGATGATCCCTGTGAATCTTTTCCCAAACAGAACATGGGACTGAATTAGCTTAGCCTGTTTTGTATTCATTTGAATAATGCAGTGTAGAGGCTTTGTTGATTCTAAGGTAACATTTAATTAACATTCTACCAAATATCTGTAACCAGTCAATTCAATTTAGACGTCTTTTGACTCCTTTAACTGAGAATCTGCTTCTAAAATCACTGTATAAAAGAAGCTCCACGCCTCTTTTATTGCTAGATGCACTGAGTGAGGGTATACATTCAGAATGCCACTCAAGCATAAACATGCTTATTTCTGATTTGTTTTATTAGAGTAATAAAAGGCATGTCCTGTACACATCAAAATAAATGTGACAACAGCTTATAAACAGAGAAGACTGGATTAAAAGGAAGAAATAGATGCTTTTTGGCCTTGGAATTAAAGAGTTATTGCTGTTTCACAATAGATATTTATTTAATTATTTCAATAAGAGGACACTTACAAAGAATGTATTTAATTGTTTAAAAAGAGTTTATTTGTGGTAATTAATAATTAATGAGCAGGTATGCATAAAAATAGCGGTTTCTTGCCAAATCGTGAGCCAACATTTGTCTATACTGCTAAATCTCAGATCTAGCTCTTTACTGATCTTGCTCCATCAGTCAGCATTAAAATGTCAGCTTTTTATGCTCATTACATGCAAATGCCTCTTATTTGTGTGTTGTAATTTGCTGTTGTTGGAACCAAACCTCATATCTCCATTTTTGTTGTTTTTCGGGTTTTGACATAACTTGAAAATTACTGTCACTCGTTTTTTATATCGTGGGCAAATCTCGTGATGAATAGACCAAAAGAAATGGCCCAAAATTTCTTGAGAAAAGTCTGGTTCCGTTGACCTACATTAAAAGTAAAGTGTGTTTTTTTTTTTTTTCCTTGTCCTGCAAAGTTACCCTTTTGGAGATTTGATCGAACAGCAGCAAATTGCTTATTAAATATTTTAAAGAGTTAATGATTTATTAATGAACAATTAATAAACTTCTTATAACCGCTCATAAACTCTTTTCAAAGTGGTGTTGATAAAAGTAAAGAAGTAAAAAGCCTTCAGAATTGTAAATGAGTGAAAAACTGAGCAATTGCTCTGACAATCCCAGATAATCTGTCCAATGACTGTACCATCTGCAGTGTACTTTCCAAGCAAAACTGATCCTGTTCTATTGTAATAAGCCTTCTACTCATTATGTACTGCACTCTTGTTTCATTCTTGTTTCATGACTGAGCTGTAAAACATGACTCACCAGGCTGTAGTGGCGGCAGAAGATCTCCCTGTGCTTTCTCGATCAGTCTTTGTTGGTCTTTGCT
This sequence comes from Pygocentrus nattereri, assembly GCF_015220715.1. NCBI lineage: Eukaryota > Metazoa > Chordata > Actinopteri > Characiformes > Serrasalmidae > Pygocentrus > Pygocentrus nattereri. Next base: position 6,561,834 of record NC_051240.1, on the reverse strand, counting down.
CCAGAATGTCCTCTGTCTTGACCGAGTTAAAGAGGGGGCTTTCGTGGTTATGGACGTTCAGTCAGTGTGGAGGTTGTGCCCCCTTATGCAGGTGTGTTTCATACCTGCTCGCACCTGAGAAACAGGAGAAGGGGGCGGAGTGAAAAAGGTGAAAGCACTTGAACAGTATACAATGTTCATTCTGCATACATGCCTGAACTTGATATGCTTCACCTGGCACGATCTGTTTGCAGAGAATGTGTTAAGATTTGCCTGCTGTTATTCAGTAGATCTGTGCGCCCACACGCACAGGCTTTTTGAGGAGAGTTTAAGATTTCTGTTGAACCTGAGACGCTCTATTCCCAGTCTTAACGTCCAGCAACACGTTCCTTTGAACACCATTTTCTCTGCCCAGAGAACCTGGTCTAAACTGCTCATAATCATAAGTCCCTTCCATTCCTTCTGATGACCAAGACTTAAGACAGACTGACCAGCTGTATTGTTACAAAACCTCAGAGAAAGCCGCTTTATGAAAAGCTTGGCTGTTCAGCTTCATATACCAAACCTGAAGTAGGAAACCTGGGTGTGATCTTTGACTCTGAGCTCTATTATGTCGTATGTAAACACAGTCACTAAAGTGTATTTTTATCATTTGAGAAAATCACTAAAGTTCAGCCTTTTCTGTCTCAGTGATGCAGAGAAACTTGCTCATGCATTTGTTACAGCAGAGTTGATCACTGTAATGGTCTTCTTACTGGACTTTCTAAGAAAACAGTACATCCACTACAACTTGTACAAAATGCATCAGCATCCTACCAAAAACAAAAGAGATCACATGACTCCTGTTTTAAACAAACTACACAGGCTGCCTGTATCATTCAGGATTGATCTTAAAGCTGTGCTACCAGTTTATAAGGCTTTAAATGACCCTAAAGCACCACTTACACCAGAGTGTCTGTCTGTTTATGTTCCAGCACAAGATCTTAGATCTGGAGATACTGGCCTTCTGCAAACACCTTTCATAAAATACAGAAAATATGGAGAGACTCTTTCTGTTATTCTGCATCTATACTGTGGGGCTCAATTCCACCGTTTATTAGATGGTCAAACTCTTCATCATATCTTAATATCTTTGTTGTCACCAGTACAGTAACTGGGGGCCCAACGCATTATGGCAGCCCCCTACAACTAGCTCACTTCATTCTCAAAATATGAGTTTATTCTTGTAACTTTACAACTTTATTATCATCAAAATATCATGACTCTATTCTCAAAATATTATGATTTTTATGCTAAAAAATGTGACTATTATTGAAGTCTATTATTTATTTATTTTAGCAGTGGCCCTAAAATGCCATCCTAATATTTGTATCCGAGTATAAGAAGAGATTATTTTTATGTTTTGAACTTGATAAAGTTATTTTTGAGCATGCTTTCTTATTTTGCAGGAAGATCCATATTTTTGATGTTGAAATAAATCTATTCATGCAGAATATAAACTGAATGCAAATGCAATCCATTGCATAACGAGCCATATTAATATAAAACAACTGCATAGCAAAACAATCATTTCTAGGAGTTTATTACAATCAGATTTTTAATTAAAGGAATACAGCCGCTTCATTGCAAAAAATTAAAGGGACTGTGGGATGTAAATTGACAGCAGCAAATTAGAACTGCTTGGAAAGTGTGTGTGTGTGTGTGTGTGAATGTGTAAGTGTGCACATATATATATGCGTGTGTGTGTCTAACTATGCCACCCACTTCATGATAATTACCCTTCACAGGGCCGCAGTTTGATTTCATGAAGTGCCGTTGGAAAACGGTAGCGCGTCTCTCAAGTCGCCTCCATTTCACAGCACCGCACTGATCAAAGTTTAGCCCACCAGCACAGCCATGCCCATTTATACCCCGCTTAATTACTGACAGCCCAGATTACGGTGGCGCAGCGTTTAGCCTGTGGCCGTGACTAAAAGAATCTGACTCCCTCTTTTTCTCTCGTGGTGACTCAGCGGCTGCCATCAAGAAAGACTTGCAGAAGAGTTTTAAAGAAGTTAATAAATAAATATAATGTAGTTCCTGCACTCTGGCCTGGAGGTCCATTAGGATATGCATGCTGAGGAAGGGGATTGAATTTTATAGAAGCCTTTACTTTTGTCAACACAGCCTTTTTTAGCACAGCATGCTGCAACAGGCCTAGACATTTTTTGCTGACCAGAACATGTTATTAGTTTTTCAGACACTGTCATGCATGTCTACATATCATCACACACACAGGTTCAAGAAGGTCTGGTTTGATGTTTAGGTCGTAGCCACTTCAGCTCCTTGGAACTACTGGTGGTTCAAAATGCACTTTTATAACTTTCATAATTCATAAGTTACATTCAAAAGGTGGGTGTCATATGAGAGCTGTGACTGTCTTCTTTCCAGTCAGATAGTTGGGTGATGTAATTTTAAACCCTTATAATAAAAGAAACTGAACTCAATCTTTTTTTGTCTGCTGAAAGTCGACACATTTTTCCCCAAATCTGGTCTATAAACTATAAACAGATGGTGTCTCTTCAGTGATTTGCTCTGTAAAAATTATTTTTATAAAAAAATGACAGCATCAGATTTTTGGGTTTCAGCAGTAAATTGTAAGCATATTGCAATACGTGTGGTCATAAAACACGTTCTGTTAATTTGAGGAGCGCTTTTACAAAAAAAAAAAAAAAATTAGCATTTATTTAATACAGTTACTGAATAATTCACCTTTGATTTGGTCATGTAAATTCAGATGGACAAACAAAAATATACCTTAGAGCATTAGAGGTTAAACGCTAAATTAACATAATTCTGATAGATATGTTGACAGTAGTAGATTCACTCAGAAGTCCTTCAACAAGTTTTGAGTTCTCTTTGAATTCTCTTTCAATCATCCACTTGGGAAAAGGGTCCGAAACACAAGCTACGTCACAAAGTGTTCTACTGCATGTTGAATGCAATTACACATTTCCACCAGAGAGGTCACCAAATCACCTGAATCTTACATGGTGCAAACTTAAAGCATCCAGATGAAAGCAGTCATTCAGAGTGGTTTGGATTGACAATTCTTTTTTAACTTGGTGTAAAAAAAAAAAAAAAAAAAAAATCACAGTAGCGGTGATAGGAACCAGATGTACGCCTCTAAAATCTCTCTCACAGAAAATTACTACATAAAATGCTACCTGATGTCTGAGGTATTGTTTTACAATAGTTCTAATACAAACATCTTGGGGACCGAATTGCATTGGCTTGCATTAAAAACTAGATTTAATAAAGGAACTGTGCCAAGCTACACTTTAGCAGTTACCCTTGAGTTACAATTACTAAAAAAGTAGTCCTGTGGTATATTAGCACATTTTGGTTTGAGGTTGATTTGAACAAGAATTTAATATGAATTACAAATTATAGAAGGAAAAGATCATACAGTGTCAGAAATTACACAAGCAAGTCTTTTAGAGATTAAAAAACAACTCCTCGTGGTTTGAGGCGACGATTAGCCCCATGCTAATTGGTGGGGTGTAAGCTCCATTGTTTGCTAGCTACATTAGCCTCAATGCTAATTGTGCACTGCAGAAATGATCTTGGCAATTAACCTAGCCAATAAATAAACAGCTGTGATTTTCTTTTGTAAGACTGATTATTTAACCTTCATTTCTAGACATTTTTATATTTTGTGTAATGAAATATAAATGTTCTGTTTGCAGATCATCATGCTAAAACAAGTTACATCATCATGCCACTAAAACAAACAATTTATCAAAATTAAGTTACTAAAAAAAGTTTGGAACTAAGACACTACCTATACTAAAAACTACCTACATAAGGGCTTCATAACACATGCATAAGCATTGAATAACATATTTATAAAGCAGTACTTGAAAGTTTTTGAACAGCTTATGTCATTAATTGCAATCTTTCGAGAAGCAAATTACATTGTACTTGTATGAGGTGCCTCAAACTTAAGTGACGAACATTTTGTTCCATTTAAAACACTGTTATGAAGCATCTTCCTCAAATGATGGAGCTTATTATCCAAGGCTTATACAGAGACCCCAATAAAAACACTATCAGCGGTACATGTAAGTATAAATGAGCAGTTTTTAAGGTGTTACAGACGGACACATGTCTGTCACCCTTATGCCATATTAAAATGCTAGGCCTACTTATTTACTACATAAAACATTCTGCATCTTGGCTGATCATCTAACCGAGCATGTGATGAGTAAACAGAAAAAGCAGAACGGTAGTGGAAAGTCTGGGACTTCCCGTTTTAGACTTGGCAAAACAAACACTTGCGGCTCATTAAGATGACAACCTGAGTCTAAAATGATTGAGTGCTAAGATTATTTTCACAGTCAGACAATTGGAGGTGTCAAGTGACCACTCACAGAGCACACAGCACTAATAAGATGACGGGTCACTGCAGGACACTGGATCAAAACTGAAACTGATCAAAAACAGCCTTCAGATGTGATGGAAATCAGTTAAAAGTGGCTCGTCAGATCTACCTAAAAAAGTACTTCATGTAGCAATTCAACAAGCAAGATTTATTCAAATTAAAAATGACTTTGAAAGAAAATAGTTTTTATTTAGGTTGAATAAAAATAGTTAATTTGCTTGTTACCACATGAAGTCACTTTTTACAGTGCATGGTGTGTTACTGTAAATGCATATTTAACAGTTTGCTAATTAACTACAAGTAACTACAGTTTTTTAATAATAACAGTAGGCTTATCACTGTTTAATATTCTAGATCAAATAATCTACTGAATATGTTAACAAATGACTGAGTAACTCAATTCAAGTCCAAACAAAAACAATAGAGAATATAAGACAGTAAAAAACTTTGCACAGCCTTTCAAAGCCAGCAAATTTGTCACTGAGAAATACAACAAAAAAACAAAACAAAGCAAGGAAGCCTTTAAAAAGATTTGATTCCAGCATATAGTGGCATTGCCACAGGCATACAGCACATTTGTAGCAATCAGTGCGGTTACTTGCACTCAAAGCATATTTCCTAAGCAATCCGTTCGACATGTTTACACATGTAATCAGATAATGGAAAAACTTTGGGTCTACATGACTTAGTCAGTAATCAGATATCTGCTTTATAACCAGTCAAAAAAGAAGAGAAGACGACGTGATGTAAATGTATCATGACACTCAAGCAGCAAAAACTTGCTTATTTCAATTGACTAATTCCTGTTTTTGACACCTACACAGACAGAAATCTGAAAGAAATCAGAGTAAATCAGATTACTGAGCTAAAATCGCTAAAATTTCTTTACCCGGATTTCAGCTCAAAGCTGAACCAGAATGCTGACGTTGCTGAAAGTAACAACCCCCCCTCCCCCCCTCCCCCCCCTCATCATTATTATCTTCTTTGCCATCAGAACTGAGGCAGAGTCGGTCATCCTAGGCACATCAAGTTGTCTGAGGGTTGTCGCTGCATTAACAGGCTGTTTGATTGCTGGTTTGTGCTGCTGCTGGAAGGCTGAAGGCCTCCTCAGACCTTTCTGAAATAACTGCCAGCTATCTGTCATGCACTGCAGTGTAGCAGTAGATTAAATAAAGGTCAAATTTAGTGGAGAGTAATAGGTAGTGCAGTCCCTGAGGACACTGCGCTGTCTCTAACAGCTCTGCTTCTTCTCCGCCCAAACGACACCTTTTCAAATGCCACCAGCGCTCTTAATGCAAGACTGAACTTTAAAGGAGAGTGAGCGTGCACTTTAGGAGAGTGGCCAAGCTTAGGATGCGTCTGCACACCCCTCCACCCCCAACCTGTACAGCTGTGGATGCTGATCTCTGAGTGGTTTACAATGAATTTTCACAATGACTTACAGCAAGTTTTACAATGTACATTACAGTGCAGGTCATTGAGCTTGTCATAATAAATGTCTAGTGAAGTTCCTCATCGTAGTTCTGCCAAACGAGATGCATACAAATAAGCATTCGATTTCAATAAGCTATTCTCTTTATATTTTGAAATATATTGACGACAAAGAACCATATTTCACAGAGTGGAACAGTAAAGTGCTGTATATATATATAATATAATGCTTTGGGAAAGAAATATATTAATAATGTGTTACAATATCTCACATTTCTATTTTGGAATATATGACCTCATTTCCCAAAAATGAGACGCTGTGAAATGTAATTACAAACAATGTAGCAATGTGCAAATCATTTAAACCCTATATCTCACTGAAAATACTTAAAAGACAACATATCAAACATTTTATCTGAGAATTTTTTAATGAAAAAAATATATGCCCATTTTGAATTTGATGCCAGAAACACATTCCGGGCTGCGTCTGAGAGGCTGAGTCTCTCAGAAGTAAAGGTGATGAGGGGTTCACCACTCTGTGACAGACTGCCTGATCAAATAGTGCAACTATTCAAGAATAACGATTCTGAACGTAAACTAGCGGAGAACTTTTGCCTTTCATCGTTTACGGTGAATCTGGAGAAATCTCTGTATGCAAGGGACAAGGCCAAAAACAATATTTGCTGGCCGTGATCTTTGGGCCTTCAGATGGCACTGCATTAAAAAACGGACATGATTCTGTAGTGGAAATCACTACATGGGCTCAAACACACCTGAAGACCACGGTCTATGAAACCAGTACATCGCTGCATCAAACAAATGCTAATTCATAATCTTAAACATGAAGCTGAGCATACATAAACAGGGTCCAAGAATGCTGCCTGAGCTCATTTAAAGTGGACTGGGGGGAAATGGAAAAGTGTCCTGTGGTCCAACGAATCAACATTTCAAATTCTTTCTGGAAATCATGGACTCCGGGCTAAAGACCACACTGCTTGTTATCAATGCACAGTTCAAAAGCCAGTATTCATGATGGTAGAGGGGTACGTTAGTGCACATGGGGGACGTGCACATCTGTGTATCTTTAATGCTGAATGATATTTACAGGTTTTAGCAACATATGCTGCTATCCAGACAATATTAAGCAGTGTCTCCTCAGTTCTCAAATTCTTACATAATGTTTATAAAAGAAGAGATGATGAAACAGTGGTAAACGTTCCCATCCCAACTTTTTTGGAAGGTGTCATTGGCATCAAATTCAAAATGGGAATGTTTTTATAATGGAGAGACAGAGAGCTGACATTACCAATGTGTTCTATTTGGTAATAGTGTTGGCACTGATGGTTCAGGATGGCTGAAAGGGAAATCTGTGTGTATTTCTGTTCTCATTTCCTTTCATTGTGTTCAACTGTAAGTGATCAGTTCTGCTAACGACCAAAGACTTTAACAGAACTGATGCCAGACATGTACACAGTGTTAACAGCAACGTTAATGATGGACACTGATCATTGTCATCTTACTAATGAGACATTGTACTGAAATATCCTTTCTACCATCTCCTATTCACTGTTGTGTTGTGTTGTTTGGCTTGAGCTGAGCGAGGGTGTGGTTGGCTGAGCACTGCTGGCATTAAAAAGCATGAAGATCCAAAGTTCAGTTCAGTTTTATGTGTGTGTTTTTATGCTGCTCTCCGGGGTTTATCTTTGAGCTAGTGTCGATTTGACAGCATGGTGAGGAAATTTGACCTTGGAAGGTTAAGGTCACTCCTGGGGCAAACTACCAGAAGATTTAACACAGAAATGTTTTGACACCTCTGCGCTATTGTCATGGAAAACAGACCTAAAACCTTTTAAAGTTCACAGCAGCTCTAGCACACATTTAAAGAACCCTCCTGAGCTATTAGAAACAGTCACAATGTGAAATCAGTATTCTGAAATATCAAAAAAAAGCACTGTAAGGACCACAAGACTACAAGTAGCGTCTAATCCATAATGGTTTCGGTTAGATTTGGATTGAGGCCTTTTCATAAAGTCTTGATGAACATGATATGAATTCAATTTAGGAGAAGAAAGCATACTTATTAAAAACATTCATTGCTTGTTTGCAATTGGGGGTACGTGGTGGTGATGGTGTCTAACAGAGGCAGTATGAATGAAATAGGCCAACAATATAATCAAGTACAAAGTCTTCTGCTGTACTGTCCTAGCATGTATTACAGTTTGGGTGCTCTATATCACTTATTTACCATTTTCAAACATTATCAAACACTCTTGCATTGAGCAGTTCACTAATGTTATCAGCCAAGTTTTTTCCATATTTCGGTTGTTGAAGCCTTAGCCCTGTGTATTCTAGTAGTAGAGAGCTAAATTGCAACTATGTCAAAATAAAATAACCACTTCCTTCTATGCAGTATATGAGGTAGCATCCATCGCTGAACTTTGAGTTGTTTTTTTGTTTTGTTTATTTGCTGCAGTTAAACTAGCTAATATAATTTTTTTTAATTGTTTCTCTTTGACAGATCTTTATACAAGTAGATCATAAGCTGGATAAAGACACAATGTAATTTTTAAATGATCATTTAATTCATTGAAGGACAAACATTATTCAACACACATTGACCCTGTGTGAAAAAGTATTCACCCCTAGTCATTCACTCAAAAAATGAACTAAGACACTAGACTCACTCAAGTTTAATTGCTGCCAACCCTGTTGAATCTAAATGTCACTTAAATAAAACCTTTCCAGCAAAGTGAAATAGGCTAAAACGCCTTAACAAGCAGTGCAATATGCTGCAATCAAAACAAATTCCTTAAGACATGAGAAAGAAATGTATCAATCTGGATACAGATTACAAGCCATTTTTAAGGCTCTGTGATTCCAGTGAATCACATTGAGAGTCATTATTGCCAAATGGAGAAAACCTAGAATAGTGGGAAATCTTCCCAGAAGGAACATCAAAAGTCAGACCAAAAGAGCACAGCGACGACTCACCTAGGAAGTCCTAAAAGAACCAAGATTAGCATGATGGAGGCTGCAGGCCTCGCTCACCTCAGATAAGGTCAGCATTCATGACTCCACAATTAGAAACACTGCTCAAAATTGGTATCCATCAGGTAAAAATGACTGCTTTGCAATAGGAAATTAAAGGCTTGTCTCATATTTGTCAGAAAACTACCTTGACTCCTCAAGCCTTTTGGAATAATGTTCCAGAGTCAAAAGTGGAAGAAAGGAATCCCATTACATCTGCCATGAAGCTATCACAGCATTCCACAATCAGAACATTATACCCAGCGTGGATTATTGACTGGGATAATAGGGCAGGACCCTCTGACTGTCAGGGGCCTCAAAGACTTGGGATACTCCATTGCAGATACAAACAATAGGTACACAAATAGTCCTGGATTAAATAAATTAATTACATTTTAAATGAAATATTTTCTGTTTTCAAACCCATTTCTGCTTTAAGTTTTAAAGATGTGTAGATGTGAAGAAATCTCAATTCAAATCTTACACAAAGCTTATTATGATGTCATCGACAATAACATGTTGCACTTTACTGATGCAAATCGATTTCTTTTTAAAAGCAACAAACAAATAAATGTTCAGTGTTGCTCCAAATGGAGACAAACATGAACTTTAAATATTATTTAATCTTACTTTTCAGGACTTTATATATTTTTTTTATTATGTCTTTTTTTTCAGTTTATTTTCATTTAAAATGTGTAATTGTTAGTGTGGGGGGCTTCCCAAGACTTTTGTGCCTAGGGGATTCATAATCAATCACTGATTATACCAACAGTGAAACATGGTGGTGGTAGTGTTTCACAGAGTTAGTATGAATATGAGAGTCCAAACATACTCACCTGCCACTTTATAATTAATAGCTAATCAGCCAATCACATGGCCTCAACTCGGTGCATTTAGGCATGTAAAGGTGGTCAAGACAAAGGTGGTAAAGAAACATGTCTTTATCTGTGACTCTATCAGATGGGATGGATCAAGTGTTGGCTCTCTGTGTGTGAAATATTTGACAAAAGACATTGTGTGCAGGGGTGAAAGGGGAGGGGTGAGCGATTCAACAAAGGGGTGAGTCTCCACAAAGAAGAGACAACAGACACAACTGCAGCATTTCTATCGAGAAATTGTGTATAAATGACACAAAAATAGAAATAAACAATACAAAATTTCAAGCTACAACATCCGGTTTTCTTCTAATTTTTCTTCTAACACATTTCCATTCCATATATATATATAAATTAAACATCAGTGAAACAAAAACATGTACATTCCAACATACATTCTTTAAAAGGGGGATGAAATTGGGTTTTCGGCCTACTGATGGTTAAAACATTTTTCAGTCTTGTTACTGATGATTCTAAAACATTTTTGCAAGCACAACAGTTGCCATCCAAAAAGGCTTTTGAGAAAGCCTGTCAGACAACAACACAACATTGCCAACATGCTCTCCAGCATTTGGACCCAGTAAAAGAGGAATCTGTTGGCTCACTCACCCTATGCTAATCATGCTCATCACAACAGCAGCATCTCTGCACCCCCACGATTCTCACTACAGCAGAAGCCAGATACACACTTAACTGTCATAACACTATGTGAGCACAGCTATCACTGCCTCTGTAGCCATTTGGTTAAGCCTGCCCTTACCAGTGGTATTTGCTATCAAGACACTGAACATTCATCCAAAGATTAGTACTGTTTTATTAGCTTTGGGATTTTGGGGCTTTCACTTAGTTTTCTTTTACCATCTGGGTCTTTATGCTATTGCTCTCAACGTCTGTGATACAGCTGAAAGCAGTTATGTAACACACAGGTCCCGTCCCCCAAGCGAGCAAACAAAGCGAGAGACCTTTAAAAGTCATCCGTGATAAAACTGTTTTGGGATGATTTTATAAAAAATGGAGGCTATTATCTGTGGCAATGACCTTTCAAACTATCAAAACTAACTATGGCGGCAGCCCAAAAAGTCCCTGTGACAAGCAAATCCTTAAAAGTCTTTCCTGTTACAGGGAAAAAATTCTAAAGTCTTCAGTTTCTCTGTGCACTTAAATGAATTTACGTAGAATTTCGTCCCCATTTGCTATGACAGCAGCTATACACAACAAAATGAACTTGAGTCCTACATTCTTCTGTTCAGTAGTGAAAAAGGGTTCTTTTTTCATAACAGAAGCATTTTATAGGGTTCTTTAAAGAACTATATACAAGGTTTTCATCATAGAGAAGAACCACTGAAACATGCCAAACAAGCATTCATACAGAGCCCCGCTGGTGACGTCCTGTTTAAATAAAAATAATGCATGGTCATGACTTACTAAGGCATGGGAATGAGATCTTAAAATGTGGCCATGACTTAGTAAGGCATGGGACCAAGATCCTAAAGTGTGGCCACAATCTTATTACCTTATTCCCATGCCTTACTAAGCATTTTTATTTATTAATACAAGATGTCACCAGCAGGGCTCCATACATTTATGCATTTCAATGGTTCTTTCTTCATGGAACCACTGCTTTTGCTGAAGAACCCATGAAGAACCATAGTGACACTATGAAGCCTTAAACATGTGATGGTAGATGTCATATACTGTCATGAATAGGTAAGATAGAACTTATTCAGTATTATAACATCGCCACAGTAGCATTAGCGGTAATTGTTACAACACATGCCATAATGTTTGATGTCATATCAGCTAATGTCACATGACAAGTGTCTGTAGCTAGCTGTCAAACATCAATCATCATATCTGTTTTAACAATGACCAGTAATGCTGACACTGTTACATTAGAGAAAAAATGTCATAACAGTTTATGACATGCTTTTATGAAATGCTATTGTGAATGTTCTGTAACAGGGTTAAAGTAAACGCCATCTAAATGCACAGGGACAGTTTTAAATGGACTAAAAATAGCAATATGTTTCATCTTACCACTATCATCATTTTGCACAATTAGCATAATCCCCCTTGTAATCCCTGCTAATCTCTGACAGGACGGACATCACACAGATGCTGCTTTCCTTTGTCTTACATTTAAATGGATTTGGAGCTGGTTGGCGGTGACTGTGATCACCGTGTCTGATGGTTTTGGGCTTTGATGTGCAATTCATGCTGTGTTTGCTGTGGTGTGAAGTAGAAGAGACGCTAACAGTAGGTGTTTTACAGCTCTTTAAAGTGGCTCACAGCCTAACTGTGAATGTGGTGTCATTGGTCTTTGCCTGCTAAAAAGTTTGTTTTGAAGCTTAAATGGGTTGGAAACTGCATCAGCCAACTGTGGGGACAGCTACCCCAGAGTGGCTTGGGGTTAGGGGACTCACAACTGAACAACAAACTCGTTGAGAAGATCTACAGCTGTTATCCAAATTTGATTCCCAGAAAGGAGATCAATTCTGAAAATAACCTCATGTTCTCACGGAAGTCTACAAGTAGAGTTACCAGCACAGACTTAGCCCCTCAAAAAGAAGTTTAGATGTATGACGGGGCTGAAAGAAGCAGCCATAACTCATTGTGCTTTTTGCTGTCTAACAACTGTACTGATATGGGGGCATCGGTTCATGCACTGCTCTTTGGAATTTGACCAAATATGTTGTCAATATTATTTTGAAAGCCTAAAAGCTGCACTCTTAAAATGAATTATGCCAAATGGGTTACTTGGATAGATGCCATAGAAGAACCCTTTGGTTCTCTAAATAACTACTAAATGAACAGCTCTTCAAGAAACCCAGTTGAGGGATCTTTTAATCGAAATGTTCCCCAGTTTTGCTCTAGCCCAACTAACAACACCTACCATTGGAGGAAAAATACAGACTGTTTGTGGGACACTGAGGAAATGTTTGAGAACCACTGCTTTAGAGTACTAAGTTTTTATTTTACAGCATGTGGCTTCTTTATTTTTAAGTGTGTGGGACATGACCTAATGTAGGTGTCTCCAACCCTGCAGAGCTTAGTGCCCAGCTTAATCTAATCTTAATCTAATGTGCTGGTAAGGAGCATGGGAGATGCTGCCTGGTTTGGATGAAAGCATCTTTCAGTAGCACACCATTAAAGAGGTTTTTCAAGAGTTGTGTAGGAAAGAAGTTATATATAGAACTGTTACTAATGTTTGTGATTAAATGGGTCTTCCCTATGATGGAAAATGTCTTGGATATGGCTTCAGTTGTTTAACAGTGCTGTGAAAAAACAGTAGCCCTCATTTACTCATTCAGACCTTTCTACGTTTTTTTTTTTTTTAAAAACATGTTCTTGAGAAACTCCAAAAAAAAGTCTGTCAGATTCATGACGTGTTCTTACAAGTGCAGAACTGTTCACACCTTTGTGCTCTTGCATGTGTAGATTCTGTTCTTACCTAAGAACAAAACATTTGTGAATGGCAGAATCTTCATGACAACCGCATAAGTGGGTTTTAAGAGGAATTTCTTCATAAGAGTGGTTGGTAAATGAGGCCCAGTGCTCTTTGGTCTTCACTCTTGACTCAGTCTGTTGGACATCATTCCCAAAGGCCTGGAGGCCAGTTATCAACTATATTTGTTAAATTGACTGAGTAACTAAGGGGGCACTTACTTTCACAGGACACAGGTCACACAGGACCTACTCGTGTCGGATGTCGTTTTTTTTCCCTCAGTAGCTGAAATTTGCATTTCAAAACAGTATTTTGTGTTCATTAAGCACTGAGGCTTTTTGGATACTACACAGAACCCTTTCTGGTGAGCATGCATTGCAGTACTACAGTTTGTATGAAAGTCTTCTACTACAATCAGTTACTCCCTTATTTCATAACCTTTTATAATTTTGAAGGGTTTTTGATAACTTGTTAATCTTTGCTCTTCTAAAGCAATGATAATGAACCCTGCATGTGCAGCTCCAATCCTTATCCACTACACTATCCAACTCATGACTGTCTTCAGAAGGTCTTCATAAGCTGGACAGAGTTCGTAAGATTTGGGTTGGGAGTGAAATCTGCCAGAAGGTGAACAGGAGGAGGGTTTATGACCATGACAAGCAGATCTACCACCCTGGAGATATCAGGTCCAACATACCAAGCTTTAGCATTCAGATGGTCCCGAAGGCCTTCATTAACTGAAACAAGTGTGTTAAATTGGGTCTGGAGCTTAAGAGTGGTACATGTCCAGGGCATTGATTGAGCACCTCTGTCCCAAACCAAAATTGGCTTTCAATGAAGAACAGTCACGGCAAATCAGGCAAATCATAAAGGCACATCATGATCATGTAGGTGTTTTCTAATTGCTGTCCTGCATCAGGAGTTGTTTTTCTCAGTGAAGTTCTCAGGGAAAAGCCATCTTTGGTGCATTGAATCAAATGATATCTCTAAGTCTACCAAATCTGGCTACGGCAGTGATGTCTCCATAATTAAATCTACTCTGTTCAATTCTGTAAGCTTTATGAGTATCGACATATTTCACCACAGAATTGATAGCTTCACTGAAACAACAGGAATTGACAACAAGACATTAAAAGTTTCAATTACAAAGAAAATATTTAGTTTGAAATGATTAAAGCATTTTTTCTCATAGTGAGGCAGAATGAAGAGAAGTCTCAGTGCGTGAATCTATTTCTGAGCAGAACAGCCAGCAGGGCTCTTCTCCCTAATGCTCCTTTGTTTTCTTCTGTTTATTGAGCAATTCCTGGGGGCATAGGCCTCTATTTCTCTACCAGCACTCTCTCACTCTCTCTCACTCACTCTCTCTCGCTCTCATTCCAGCTGTCAGTCTCTCTCTGATCCCCCTCCTCCTCTCGCTCTTTTCTGTCCTTCATATCTACCTCCCTCTCCTTCTTGCTTTCTCTGTATCTTTCTCTCTCTATGTACAGGGGTGCCATAGTTTCACAGGGGAGCAGCTTTTTTTATCTCCCTGAAGCCAAAGGCACTGCTGCTCTTTCATCCTCCTGCCCACCGACATTGTCTCCAGTATTCTTTGATTTGGATTCCATTTTGAACCAAAGCCCTCAGAGTGAAAAAGGAACTACAGAACAGCTGAAAATGCATTTCAGTCATAAATATTTAGGCACACTTAAAAGGGACATAAGCCGAACAGCGATGCCTGATGCAAACTTACACACGATTCCATTATTATTCACTACATTCACTGCAGCTCATTCCATTAGAATTCATAATGTCACTATGACCATCAGTCCATTAATCTCCTTTATAATGGATATGATACAGACCTTCAGGGTATGTTCTGTCTCATCTTTTAAAGGTTTTGCAATGCATTCAATATACACTGTCATAATTAATTGCAACACTATGTAATAAATGATATTTACATTCAGTTTATACTCTAAATCAGAACAGTCTGCACTTCTAAGGGTGCCTCCACACTAGACAATGCAAGGACGAAGTGGTAGAAGCATACGCATGTAGATCTACGCATGTAGATCCCAACTAATCATCATTCCAACTGTCCTAAATATTCATCTGATTCACCTGTGTGACTGGCATGTGTTTAGTGTTTAGTATTTAAGCCTGGTCTTGGTATAGCTTAGTACAGTTGTGAGGTATTGCTTCTCTAGTAGAGCTACTGAGCGTTTCTCTATAGTGTATTTCAGTTGCTTTTATTGCGTACTTGGCTATTTTCTGGATTCCTGATCTTTGCTCCTCTGGTTATGTTTGCCCTGTTTTACCTTTTCGCTCTTTTAGATTTTCCCACTCATGTATTCCGGATAAAGCCTCATCTTTTGGATTTACAGTTAGTCACTACTGTCCTCGTTCTTGGATTTTCATCCATTTTCTACTTGCATGTTTCTATTGGTTGAGGTGCATTCATGTCAGAATCTGTTGCAGCAAAAGTTGAAACGGTTTGAACTTCTTCAATGCTTGACGCAGCATCCTAACTGAATAACTTTGGGGGACTACAAAAGGACAGTGGTTACACCTCAGTTCTACACAGTTCTACAGGTCATAGGATGACATCAATTAACAATGAAATAAACATGTTTCCTTTGGTCCACGGATTTTTTTTATGTGGTCTTTGTAGTGGTTGAGTTAGATTTACATGTACATTTCTGGCATTTGGCTGACGCTCTTATCCAGAGCAACCGACAGTTTGATCATATTACACAGGTAGGCGAAGGTGGTGTTAGGAGTCTTGCCCAAGGACTCTTATTGGTATAGTGTAGGGTGCTTGTCCAAGCAGGGGATTGAACCCCAGTTAGATACCCCTGCTATAGTGTGTAGGCACTGTAACAATCTAAATATGAAAAAAACATCAGAAATTTAATGCCCGTTTTATCCAATTCAAATAATAATCACTTATCTCCTCTCATACTTATAAACTCAAATATGATATGGCCTGAAAGCGTATAGTCTCAGTTTCTCTTGGGGATGATGAGTGAGAAATAAGGTCTATGATCTATGTGAATATGAGCTGTAGTCTAACCAGGTTTCAGGTAGGTCAGACTGATACAAAGTATAATATTTCATCACTGTCAGAACAAACCTTGTATCTTGATTGATTTTTTTTTACAAAGTTTAAAAAACATTTGTGTGAAATTTTCGTGATCAATGATCCAACATAAATGGAATGAAATATTTTTACTTTGTCTTCCAATGACAGTTAAACCCCTACAATCCCAGGCTTATTACATACTGAGGCTTATTATTCAGTAACTACAGGGACTTCAATACAAACTGGCTGCACAATTCTTAGTTTATAGAGGTGTGTAACAAAACTTTGAGCCTGCTGGTCGACCCTGGACATGTAACAGAGTTAAAGTTTCTTCCTTCTGCTGAAAAGTTACCATTTTGGAGATACTAGGAGATACACCTAAATATCTGAGGCAAGTTCAAAATAGAGGTTGTTTTTTTTTTTTTTTTTTTTTTTTTTTTTTTTTTTTTTTTCCTTGGTTTCTGACCAGTTTCAAACCAATGGCTGTCACAATTCACTACTTGATAAAATTATAACTGTTTTATTATAGCCAGAAATTACTGTGACTACCAAGGGTTAAAATAGGCTCCTTCGTATTTAAAATTAATGGTCTGATTAATATGCACTGTTTATTAGACTTGGTTCTTATGCTGCATTATTTGCATGGTCTGTGTTATGCAGGCATAAAATAGTGTACAGTCATGAATTTTACTTCATGCCTTTCTTCCTGAGGCCCAGTAGCCACCATAAGAGCCGAATAAATATTTACAAAAATGTTTATATAAGAATATAATACATCTAAAATCTTGCTCGATTCCATGGCAACGGCAAGACTCTTGGGTCATCAGTTCAAAACATTCACTTCGGTAATGCACACTCGGGTGTTGAGTCTGAAAACCCCATATACTCATCAAGTGCGATTTACCAAGCCCTTCTCACCATGAAATCCTATGGGGCATCAAAAGAGGCCGGGCTGTGATTTATTCCTTTATTCATCTTCCAGCCAGGGGTGTGTGTGTGTGTGTGTGTGTGTGTGTGTGTGTGTGTGTGTGTGTGTGTGTGTGTTAATCCTGGGAGAAAGCTCAGTCCCTCCTTGGTTTATAAGCAGGTGCTGCACAGCACTGCAGGAGGACTGTTGGTTTTTGTGATTATTCTCTGAATTTTTGATTTAGTTAAGCTGCACTGAGAGTCAAACAGGCCAGGCAAACCAACAGGTTTGTTGACTCACTGAAATTTGGTTTCAGGCAAATTTAGTCAGTTCAGAACCTGAAATCACCTTGAGCTATGCTGGCAAGTACAAATCACATTTTACACATACGTTTTATAAGAAAATGCTCTATTTTTCTTCCATAAACATATGTTGAATCACCTCTGTTGAATCGCTCACCCCCCTTCACCCCTCCACACAATGTCATTTGTGAAACATTTCACACACAGAGAGCCAACACTTGATCCATCACATCATCTGATAGTCACAGATAAAGAAATGTTTCATTGTCATATTAATTTAAAAATGTCAAATTTCATTCCACTGGCAGAGTGGCCACTACGGGGCCTGCAGAAAAAGGCTACAGAAACTTACAGCTGTATTGACCAAGATTGAGCCTAATTTCTAAGATTTTGAATCTTTCTTCCGTCTTCAACACTTTTGTACTTGATTATACACTCACTGGCCACTTTATCAGGTACCTTGCTAGTAAAAGGCTGGACCTCCTTTTGCCTTCAGAACTGCCTTAATTCTTCGTGGCAGACTTTCAACAAGGTGTTGGAAACGTTCCTCAGAGATTCTGGTTGGTTATTTGAGTTCCTGTTGCCTTTCTATCATCTGGAACCAGTCTGCCCGTTCTCCTCTGACCTCTCACATCAACAAGGCATTTTCATCCACACAACTGACCGCTCCCTGGATTTTTCCTCTTTTTCGGACCGTTCTCTGTAAACCCTAGAGATGGTTGTGCGTGAAAAGGCCTTTTAACAAAGACCTAAACCAGCGTGTACTTTTTAACTAAACAATCTGTTCACAGTGAAACCTTCAACCTAACCATAGAGAAAGTTCTAAAGCATCTTACATTGTTCTCTTTAACTGATAAATGATAATAAGCTCAAGCTCAGCCTATTTGTCAAAACAAAGTTTCCAAAACTTATTATCCCGAAGTGAGATTTCAGTGTGTAAACTTCCACATATCATCTTAAACATCAGCATGTGAGCATTTCCTTCTCGCTCATCGTCAGCACTGAAATGAGCTCATTATGGATCCAATGCAGAAAAATGTCCTTTCGCACCTGCACTATCTCACACAAAAGCACAAGGCAAAGAAGTCACATCGTTAGCCTCCTTTCTCTGTGCTAATAAGAGCGTTACCCTTCAGAATGGATGGCCCTGTCCATTAAGGGTGTTCATTATGGTGAGTCGTTTCAAATGGAGGACCGTAATGAGCAAATGGCCCTCTCCATCAACGTCGGCACCTCGGTGACCTGATTTGTGACGCTTTTCTAGGATGACAGACTGCCACGCTAGCGTGCTGGCCAGCACATGTCACCAACACAAAAACCACAAGACAAACATCAATTACTGGAGTGGACTGTCCTTTATGGGTCCTTGTGTCTTTTGAACCCAACAGGAGAGCAATTAGAAGCCTGTCAGTATTCTGCTTGTGAAAAAATTGCCAGTGAAAATTTTCATCACAGTTGCATCAATTATAAGCACAGCATGATGCAGTGTTCATGGATGAGCTATTAAAACTGTCAAAACACAGACATTGGAGGGAAAATCAGAGTTGTTACTTTATATTATATATTACTGTGCTATTCAAACATTTATGTTACTAAGTATGTAATTATGTATTTAATTATATAGTAATTATTCCATACATGGCAATTACATTCTTTGACAGCTTGGAGTCAGAATTTCAATTTCTTTTCTCATTTTGGGCAAGAAAATGACAAACTTGTCTCTAAAGAGGAGCACATGACACAACTTCATAATGAAATATCTCCTCTTCTACTTTCAATCCATACCACAATTATATTTTGTAAGTTTAGAATCTGCACATTCCATATAACTTTCAATTACTTCAATGAGCTTTGAGTGAGTAACAATAAATATGATAATTAGCATGATAGCATGGTAATAAATATCTATCCATCCATCCATCCATCCATCCATCCATCCATCCATTGTACAAGCCGCTTCTCCGTGAGGGTTGCGGGGGGTGCTGGAGCCTATCCCAGCAGTCATCGGGCGGAAGGCAGGATACACCCTGGACAGGTCGCCAGTCCATCGCAGGGCAGACAGACAGACACAGACAGTCACTCACACCCAGGGGCAATTTAGCACGTCCAATTGGCCTGACTGCATGTCTTTGGACTGTAGGAGGAAACCGGAGAACCCGGAGGAAACCCACCCAGACCCGGTAATAATGGTAACAATTAGCATGATTTTATTATGAGCAGTGAAAATAAAATAGTTCTTGACCTACATCTACATTATACTATGCTCATTGTGATAATTATGCACAATAATAGCTTTAACCACAATTGGAATCCCAAATAAACCCATTTCATTAGCTGGCTGAATCTACTTAGAGCTAATCCACAATGCCTGTGTCTGCTATGGATGCTCCCAAACAAGAACCACGACCACCTTAGAGGCCTCCCAAACCCATCAATGACCTATTTTATTGTTTACTAGCTCAGGACCTCCAGCAAGCTAGAGCATTTACTGTCAGTGAAGGAAAGTCAATCAGATAAGCAAATCCAAGCAGATACATCCAGCTTCAGCCACGTGAAACCAATCTCTGTCAGACACTCTGAGGCAGGCTAGGGCTTCTTCCTGTTATTTAATGAATCAGCTTCCCCTTAGAGTTTGTTTTCTCGTGCAATCCAACCAAGTCCTAGATAGTCCAAAGGAGTGCGGAGGTGACCCAGGGGGTCAAACAGAGAACAAAAGACTGAGCTAGAAAGTTCAAAGTGTTAAATACTGTCCCACAGCCAGGTTTACAACCCTGCTTCCCTTTGCAGAAGTAAGCATAGCCTCTACGAAGCTTGTTTCCTGACCTCTTCCCAAAAGCACCATCTTCTGATCGACAGCCACTGTTTTCTTTGGCCACCCCCACTTTCGGGAAACTGCTCGAGACCTGGCTCAGTTGACCTGCTGATTTTTTCCCCCAATATGAGCTCCAGAAGTGTGTGTGTGTGTGTGTGTGTGTGTGTGTGTGTGTGTGTGTTGAATCAGCAATTTCTCACAGCTTCTGTGCCTCAGTTGTGTTTATTTGGTCACAGTTGTGTGGCTGTATAGGTGCTTTATTGTGTGCAGGAACAGGATGAAAACCAAAGCAATATAAAATGTAATCTCAAAAGCAAAGGCGGCAACAAATATGCTTCTGTAGGCCGAAAGAAACTGCGAAGAAAAACAGCTCTACGCTTCAACCACTTGTCCACCTGAAGTCTATAGAAGAGGAATGTGCTCATATCACATCGTGCTGTGATGGTGCCCTGATCTGGGAAAGTATTTTAGGCTGAGGGTGTTAAAATTATGAAGTGGTATATATGCAAAAACATGAAATGCCATCTAATCTTAAATAAGACCGTAACGATGAGTTAGTTTTGTCCGCTGTGGAAAAATTTCTGCCATTCCATAACTCCATAACAGATTTAACAGTTTCTCTCAAATAGGCTGCTGTTTGTTTTGTTTGAACCCAAAAGCTCAGCCTACAATCCACACCAACTTTCCAAACTCATTATAATCCCAAAGTGAGATTAAACTGTATAAACACATCACATATGGGGTCACTTGTCATAATAAAGGTTGTTATTCAGTAATAACCTGTACAGTATAGAGTGAAATGCTATGAACTAGACACCAAAACCGAAACCAACACTTCATTCACAGTTCAGTGTTTTGGGACTACATAAAGTTAGGACATGGTACAACTGCAGTGTTATTAAACAGTAAGCTATATGCTGTACAGATTTCTAAGCTCCATTTATCATTGAAAATGTCTTAATATCTACAGGACCCTACATATTTAAAAATGCTGCTCAGTGGTTCTGTAGTAAAGTAAAAGGTTCTTTGTAGAACAATGAAAACTCAAAAAATCCATTGCATGATTAAGGAGTTCTGCAGATTGGTAGAGAATGCACTGTGGATGGTTCTATATAGCGCCAAAAAGGGTTCGTCTAGTATTATGGTGTCAAGCAGTAGAAGAACCCTTTTTGGTGCTTCATAGCACCCTCTCCAGAAAGGTTCTGTATAGAACAATACAAAACACATTATCCATCAATTTGAAGATCTCTTTAATGATGCAAGG
This sequence comes from Pygocentrus nattereri, assembly GCF_015220715.1. Lineage (NCBI taxonomy): Eukaryota > Metazoa > Chordata > Actinopteri > Characiformes > Serrasalmidae > Pygocentrus > Pygocentrus nattereri. Next base: position 6,540,305 of record NC_051240.1, on the reverse strand, counting down.
GACACTTTGATCATGCAAAGAGTTATTTGAGTGTTCATGGCTCTATATAAAGCCATCGTCTTTACTAATGATCCCTTAAACATTTTTGAGTGTGTACAGACTATTTGGGATTTGTAAGAAAGCAGTTTAATTGGAGATTCATTACACATGTGATTTCAAAGAAATTGGCTTTAGCTGCATGAAAATGATTGACCCAAAATGTTTGAGCAGTCGTGTAATCAAATGAGAATCTTTCCTGCAACTCTATCAGATTAACGAAGACGCTGCTTTCTCTCTGTGTGTGAGAAATGTTGTGACTCTCTAAACTCTCTACACTTATCTCTACACACATCATGATAAGAAAACATTCTTGACCTGCTTGCTCAGATATGAAGATCCATCTAAATATATCCCATAACTGTTCACAATGAGTGAATAGTTGGGAACTGGTTTCAAACAGTCTAATCCGTTGGAACCGTGATCAGTTCCTTTTATCAGTGCTGGTATGTTTTTCTGATGGTTATGTGAAGTCATGTGTCATAACAAACTGTGTCATGATGTCAAACTCTTTATCTAGGCTGCTGGAAACGTGCAACAATAAGAAGTTGTGGAGGAGAGGAAGATGGGAACAGCACTACTTGCAATGTCATGTAAATGAATTCCATGAGTGCCACTGCTTCTCAACCAAGAAGCACATTCATTATCAGGGGTAAATATCCTGTTATAACATGATCAATGCCACACAGGCAGGCAGGCTTAGTGGGTTTTTTCTCTGACTAAGAAAACCTAAATGAAAGTGAATGCTGTGCAAATGCAGGTAACAGTGCATTTGGAGGGACATCTGACTACATTGGTGTCAGTATCTTGAAGATGTACTGCTGATACATTACTTACATTCACTACATTTATTGTTTATATGAAGTAGACTTTATATTGTACTTCCATCCCATGACCCTAATCCTAACCTTAACTCAGAACCTAATCCTAGCCCTCATCCTGGCCCTAACCTTAACCTCAACCTAAAACCTAACCCTAATCCAAATCCTACCCCTAATTCTAACCTTAACCTCAATCCAAAACATAATATTAACCTTGACCCTGCCACAAATCCTGTTCTTAACCTTAACCAAAACCTAATCCAAATCCTCACCCTGGCCCTAATTCTAACCTCAACCTCAACCTCAACCTCAAACCTAACCCTAATCCACATCCTTCCCCTAATTCCAACCTTAACCTCAATCCAAAACATAATATTAACCTTGACCCTGCCACAAATCCTGTTCTTAACCTTAACCAAAACCTAATCCAAATCCTCACCCTGGCCCTAATTCTAACCTTAACCTCAACCTAAACCTAAAACCTAACCCTAATCCACATCCTTCCCCTAATTCTAACCTTAACCTCAATCCAAAACATAATATTAACCTTGACCCTGCCACAAATCCTGTTCTTAACCTTAATCAAAACCTAATCCAAATCCTTACCCTGGCCCTAATTCTAACCTTAACTTCAACCTAAACCTAAAACCTAACCCTAATCCACATCCTTCCCCTAATTCTAACCTTAACCTCAATCCAAAACATAATAATATTAACCATGACCCTGCCATAAATCCTGTTCTTAACCTTAACCAAAACCTAATCCAAATCCTTACCCTGGCCCTAATTCTAACCTTAACCTCAACCTCAACCTAAAACCTAACCCTAATCCAAATCCTACCCCTAATTCTAACCTTAACCTCAATCCAAAACATAATATTAACCTTGACCCTGCCACAAATCCTGTTCTTAACCTTAACCAAAACCTAATCCAAATCCTCACCCTGGCCCTAATTCTAACCTCAACCTCAACCTCAACCTCAACCTCAAACCTAACCCTAATCCACATCCTTCCCCTAATTCTAACCTTAACCTCAATCCAAAACATAATATTAACCTTGACCCTGCCACAAATCCTGTTCTTAACCTTAACCAAAACCTAATCCAAATCCTCACCCTGGCCCTAATTCTAACCTTAACCTCAACCTAAACCTAAAACCTAACGCTAATCCACATCCTTCCCCTAATTCTAACCTTAACCTCAATCCAAAACATAATATTAACCTTGACCCTGCCACAAATCCTGTTCTTAACCTTAACCAAAACCTAATCCAAATCCTTACCCTGGCCCTAATTCTAACCTTAACCTCAACCTAAAACCTAACCCTAATCCACATCCTTCCCCTAATTCTAACCTTAACCTCAATCCAAAACATAATATTAACCTTGACCCTGCCACAAATCCTGTTCTTAACCTTAACCAAAACCTAATCCAAATCCTTACCCTGGCCCTAATTCTAACCTTAACCTCAACCTAAACCTAAAACCTAACCCTAATCCACATCCTTCCCCTAATTCTAACCTTAACCTCAATCCAAAACATAATATTAACCTTGACCCTGCCATAAATCCTGTTCTTAACCTTAACCAAAACCTAATCCTAATCCTTACCCTGGCCCTAATTCTAACCTCAACCTCAACCTAAAACCTAACCCTAATCCACATCCTTCCCCTAATTCTAACCTTAACCTCAATCCAAAACGTAATATTAACCTTGACCCTGCCATAAATCCTGTTCTTAACCTTAACCAAAACCTAATCCTAATCCTTACCCTGGCCCTAATTCTAACCTCAACCTCAACCTAAAACCTAACCCTAATCCACATCCTTCCCCTAATTCTAACCTTAACCTCAATCCAAAACATAATATTAACCTTGACCCTGCCATAAATCCTGTTCTTAACCTTAACCAAAACCTAATCCTAATCCTTACCCTGGCCCTAATTCTAACCTCAACCTCAACCTAAAACCTAACCCTAATCCACATCCTTCCCCTAATTCTAACCTTAACCTCAATCCAAAACGTAATATTAACCTTGACCCTGCCACAAATCCTGTTCTTAACCTTAACCAAAACCTAATCCAAATCCTTACCCTGGCCCTAATTCTAACCTTAACCTCAACCTAAACCTAACCCTAATCCACATCCTTCCCCTAATTCTAACCTTAACCTCAATCCAAAACATAATATTAACCTTGACCCTGCCATAAATCCTGTTCTTAACCTTAACCAAAACCTAATCCTAATCCTTACCCTGGCCCTAATTCTAACCTCAACCTCAACCTAAAACCTAACCCTAATCCACATCCTTCCCCTAATTCTAACCTTAACCTCAATCCAAAACATAATATTAACCTTGACCCTGCCACAAATCCTGTTCTTAACCTTAACCAAAACCTAATTCAAATCCTCACCCTGGCCCTAATTCTAACCTCAACCTCAACCTAAAACCTAACCCTAATCCACATCCTTCCCCTAATTCTAACCTTAACCTCAATCCAAAACATAATATTAACCTTGACCCTGCCACAAATCCTGTTCTTAACCTTAACCAAAACCTAATCCAAATCCTTACCCTGGCCCTAATTCTAACCTTAACCTCAACCTAAACCTAAAACCTAACCCTAATCCACATCCTTCCCCTAATTCTAACCTTAACCTCAATCCAAAACATAATATTAACCTTGACCCTGCCACAAATCCTGTTCTTAACCTTAACCAAAACCTAATCCAAATCCTTACCCTGGCCCTAATTCTAACCTTAACCTCAACCTAAACCTAAAACCTAACCCTAATCCACATCCTTCCCCTAATTCTAACCTTAACCTCAATCCAAAACATATTAACCTTGACCCTGCCATGAATCCTGTTCTTAACCTTAACCAAAACCTAATCCAAATCCTTACCCTGGCCCTAATTCTAACCTTAACCTCAACCTAAAACCTAACCCTAATCCACATCCTTCCCCTAATTCTAACCTTAACCTCAATCCAAAACATAATATTAACCTTGACCCTGCCACAAATCCTGTTCTTAACCTTAACCAAAACCTAATCCAAATCCTCACCCTGGCCCTAATTCTAACCTTAACCTCAACCTCAAACCTAACCCTAATCCACATCCTTCCCCTAATTCTAACCTTAACCTCAATCCAAAACATAATATTAACCTTGACCCTGCCACAAATCCTGTTCTTAACCTTAACCAAAACCTAATCCAAATCCTCACCCTGGCCCTAATTCTAACCTTAACCTCAACCTCAAACCTAACCCTAATCCACATCCTTCCCCTAATTCTAACCTTAACCTCAATCCAAAACATAATATTAACCTTGACCCTGCCACAAATCCTGTTCTTAACCTTAACCAAAACCTAATCCAAATCCTCACCCTGGCCCTAATTCTAACCTCAACCTCAATCCAAAACATAATATTAACCTTGAACCTGCCCCTGATCCTATTCTTAACCTTAACCAAATCCTAATCCTTACCCTGGCCCTCACCCTGACATCCTGACAATAACCATAACTCCAAACCTAATCCTAAACCTTCATCCTGGCCCTAATACTAATCCTAACCTTTACCTCAACTCAAACCCTAATCCTAACCCTCATCCTAGCCCTAATCTTAATCCTACCCAAACCCTAATCCAGTGAAGCTGCAGGTACAGAATGCTCTCAGTGTGTGTATAACAGCTGGTTGAGGATGTTGATGGTCTGTATTAAGTGTTCAGTTCTTCTCAGGATAAACATTTACAAACATGAATCGGGCCCCTTCAAATAAAGGGACAAACAACTGATTTTGTCAGATTATAAACAAGTTTTGTTCATACAGTTAATTTCTCTTGATTAATCTACTGAATATTTTCATTCAATTCATTTCATCAAGTTACTGAGAGTCTGAGTGTTCAGTTACTTCAGTGTCACCCAAATATTTTATCAGTCACTTTCATATGTTTTCCAAGTTATATCATTAAAAAAGGAGCACTGTAATTCACTTTAACATGTTCAAATGTTATTAGTCTCACACTCTCTTCACTGTATTCAGACTGAGATAATAAAACAGGCTGAAATCCTGTGTAGGCCTGCTTGACTGTTCAGGAATCAATAAGGCAATCGGAGTATAATAAATAAAGTAGCTGAAGAACCGATAAGCAGAAGCGATGCTGGTATTGGTATCAATAAAATCCTGCCATTTCCCATCCCTGAATCAAATGAGTGAGCAACAACACAGGCAGACATAGCATTTTATGGCTACTCTCTGTAGAAAGTGGGTTACTATCAGACACTAGCATTCAATCTCTGAGTGAAGAATGTTAAGCAGCTCTGTTCTCTTACCTCTTCTTCAGTCCTGCTGCATGGCAGTGATCTCTTCCCCCAGCCGTTTGTCCACGGCACTGAATGGTACAAGGAGGTGGGGTGGTCTGATGCTGTTATAAAGAATGTTTGGCTTTCCTGGAAACCACTGCACTTGGAATCATGATGTCAAATGAAAACAGGATCTTTCAGTTTCCCTTTCAGTTTCCTTTGTGGGTAGGCTCTCTTACACACGCTGTCCCTGAGGAAACAACAAGGGTTGGTTAGCTTTGACAACCATTTAAAAGCTGTGCCTCCAGTTAACCCCATAAATATCCAGGGCCAATCATGTGCACTGACGTCCCTGTAGTTACTGAAGCCTTAGTCTGCAACAGGCCTGTTTTTAAGGGGTTAATTGTAAATACCTGCTCTGTGAGGGTCTTGTGGGTGTCCTGACCACTAAAGAAAATGTACCAGAGCATCAGAGAAACAGATGAACTACAGCCTGTAATTCTAGAAGTACAAAGAGCTCCTATATGGTCAGTAAAGCTGATAAAAGACAGAGTTATGATGCAATGTTAATGTTATAGCTGATCAGTGCATAAACATTAACAGCTGCAAGCATTACAGATCTGCTTGGGATATGAAGCAAGAGCATTACCTTACTTTATTCTCTCGATTACATCCAGATGTGGTCACCTCTCTAGTTGTCTGTTCCCAGGGCTGAGCAGAGCAGCACTGAAGAGGGAGGTTTAGTGCTCCTTTTTATAGGGGGCTTTTTGCATATTGAGTGGGAATTTCTTGGAGCCATGATGTCAGCAAAAAAAAAAGGGTCTTTCCGTTTCCTGTTCTCTTTTGTAAAGTTGTATCTGTTGCACAGTGAGGAAATAATATTGGATAAATGAATTTCTAGTTTATCTAGATTCTTGATAGGACTTTTCTTCAATGTTTCTACATAATACAGAGACAGACATGCCATTAAGATATGCTGTCATCACATGTCATGACAGATTTTGCTCAGTGATGTAACCGTGTTGTGTTAGAATTGCCTGGTACTTTTATGCAGCAGGGTTTAAGTTTAATAGTGTGGATTTCAGTACTTTCACTTTCAGTTACTCCTTCTTTCAGGCTCCTTCTCTCACACATGTGCACTCTATACATGCACAGTTAAAGCTTGGATTCAGTCCCAGGAATCCAAGCTTGGGCTTTCCATTTGTGCAATAGCTCTCACTTGCTGTGTATACATGCCAACATTTTAGCCAATCCGATTGAACGCGTTCTGATTATTGATTAAGACTGAAGTGTGTGTGTGTGTGTGTGTGTGTGTGTGTGTGTGTTCACTCTACTCAGCAATCTGAAGAAAATCTCCATTTACATGCACACTACAAGAAATCCGATCCAAACACACACGCATGCATAGAGAACCGCTTAGTGTACACGTTACAATGACAACGAGCATCACGTGAGTCCAGTCAGAGTGAGAGGAGCAGCAGTGAGCAGCGCTTTTGTTTTTAATCGATTCAAAATGATGTCAGACTCAGGAAAACATACCTCACATGTACTTATAAAGGAAGGAACTTTGACTATGATGCGACACACGTCGTACATACGTACTTACACTTTGCGATTGGGAATGTGATCAGATACAAGCATTTGCATGGATATTATTCTTCTATTTACAGGATTACCCATCTCATTCAATCAGACAGAAATTGGGTCCTGAATGGCCTCAATCAGGCTCTATTCCAATTGAGGTGTATACATGGATGTCTTCCATTCTGAGAAACCTATTAGACTAATTAGTAATGGATTATTAGGCTGCTTGTAAATATGGCTAATGACAATGTTTACAAGGACACTGAATATTTGATATTTGTCTCAATAAGCCCTATTGGAGCTGGACTAGTCATAAATGCTGTTGGAGCTGGTTTTGTTTTAGCTGGTGATGCTGCTGTTTATATAGTAGCCTTGTTCAAATTGACACATCAATATAATAACAAACCAGTTAACAGAAAATGACAATCCCCAATATTAATTACTTTTTTGATGTGCTGAAGACAGGCTACCCACTAAAATGCTTGATTTGAACCAATTCATTAATCTTCAGGTTGATGGCAAGACGAAATTCACAACATTTTTGTGATGACCAAATGTCAAGAAGGAAAATGCCGTATTTTGAAAGTATATCTCTCAAGGCAATGCACTTTCTGTCTTATTGCACAGCATTTTTTAAGATTACCTTTCATAGCACTTTGACCAGTTGTCAAAAGCATATGTTATGATTATGCACCATCATCTGTGACGTGTAAACATGAATATGCAATGATGTTTCAATCCAGGCTGTTCGGGGGGAATTCTGTGAAGTTACACAGATCCTTGATCCTGTATGAATCAAGTTATGCATGATTCACATAATCGTACCTCCTCTGGGAAAACTAATCTAGCTTGAATAGGGCTTCAGCTGTGGAGGTGAATTAGAGTGATTACTGATGACAATGATTTTAATCTAGTATGAATCTGCAATGTCTGTCAACCTTGGAGATTCATCAGCAACAGCGATTCTGTTTCAATTAGCATCACAGTCACCATGTTTTTACACTCTGAAGACAAGGATATCAGCTAAACTGAAAAAATTCCTTAATCTTTAAGTTCATGAAAGACCACCAAAATATACAATATTTGATGTAAATTCTCCTCCTTTATTAAATATCACTTTTTTGTTTATTTGCCATTTAGCTGCACAATGTGTTGTTCTTGCATGTGGACATCAGCCCTTCTTACAGACTTTAGCTGCAACACACATCAGTCCCACCTGATTCATCTAATATTTGCCTTAAGAAGTCTTTCATTGGCTGAAGGAAATGTGCTCTATTTGAGGTGGAGGTCAATTTTTAGGAAGGTAGACCTCCAGGAGAAGGTTTGGTGACCATTGCTTTACAGTATATGGAGATTCTTTGAACTTGAAGTTTATTAAAAGATTTGTCTAATTAATCGTCCAGTGAACAGTTCCTATGGCATAGCACACTATAGTGGTTTCATGACCGTTCTTGTAAGAAGTCTGTTTTTGTTTCTATGATAAATAAAACACACTTGTATTAATATTTAATTTAATCATTTGTTTGAGTAGATGTTGAAGAAAATGTCCCAGTATTAGCATCTCAACAGAATACAGATGAATATAACACAGACACAAGGTTTGCTGACAGTCTGTTTTGGAATCTTTCAGCGATTTATCTATTCATTTTTTGTTTTCATGGAAACAAAAAGGAGTTGAGGCAAGTTTAGGGAGCAGACCTTGAGCCAGAACTAACTCATCACATTTCCAGGTGGACATATGTTAAACCAACACGTAATCTTACGAAAATGGCCCATTTCTCTGGGACTCAGGGCTTCAGGTGATTTCAATCAGACTGAACATTCAATCGAAGGTTTCAAATGGAGGTTCACCACCTTTGAAACCTCATTGTCCTCCTGGGTGTTGTACTTTGTCTCATTGCAATGGTGCCCCTGCTGCTCTGGGTAATGGAAGCCCCATAGCATGCTGTGAGATTGATATGCTTGTGTGGGCATAGTTCAAGATGTGGACATCTGTAGATGATGAATTGAAATAGGTCGAAATAGGCGATCAGTATTAGGAGATGTTGACAATAGGTAGTGAAGTGAGGACTCTGGCCCTTTACTAGAGCCCAGAAACTGTTTCTTCAAACATTCGCAAGGCAAGGTTTGCCGACAAATAAGTATGAACAAATAAGTACAACCTTGTTCAATCTTGTACTGTACGGTCAAGTAAAAAATGAAAGGACATTTAATGATTATAAATTATATTTGGGGAACTGGAATAGAATATTTACCTAAGGTTCTTCACACTCAATCTATTCAACAGTTCTTTAGGGAACCAAGAGATGCTTCTTTCTGACATCTGTTTTTGCCATCTGTTTTTTTTTTTTTTTTTTTTTTTTTTTTTTTTTTTGTTCACTCAAGTTAATATGAAGTTGTACATATACACAGTGGGGTAGATCTGTTGAAAATGCTTTTATTTTGCATTCTTTTCTAATTAACACAATATATTTCATAACAATTTGCATGAAAAGTATGTATACATGGATTTAGGATTTATTGGTATTTGCTGGTGTATGTCCTCATTTTGTTTAACTGACAATGTACACTTGAGCTGGCATGGGCTTGTGCAAAGGATCTAGAGTGATTTGCATATGACCTTCAGTGGAATAAATATGACCAAAAAATCTGACCTGTTTGTACAAACACCTGAACATGGTCAATTTCACAAATTTGCTTCAGTTTGAATAGTGACATAGAAATAGAGCAGAATTTGAAATATTTCTTTTTCATTTTAATTCTCATAATCTTTCTTTAAAATTTTTCAAGATTCTAAAACATTTTTTGTTACTTGTTTCTACAATTAAATGAAAATAATCCCAAATTTTCAATGTGATCTCAAGCTTTTGGACTCCACTGTACACTGATGGATTTGCCATGTTACTTATAAATGGCTGGGACTTTTTGAACCCCGGCATTGATAAACTGCAAATACATCCATCTACCACTCCTTCATCCCAGAAACCGTCCTGCTGGTAAATGTATTGAGGCATCATTGTAAAAGAGCATGAGGATATCCCGGTACACTGGATGTCAGAAAGCAGAGGATGCAATTAATGAGCAAAACAAGTCCATTGCTGTTCTTGGGGTAATATTGGGGATTGCCAAATTGCTTTAACAATTGAATGGATAGTAGAGTCAAGTTAAACAATAGAGAGCTCAAAGGGAAGCTCAGCACTCTGCATTCCAGGGGAAATACCATACACCTCTCCAGAGTCCATTTAGGCTAATGCACTGGGGGGAATTACAGAGTGGAGATGAAAGATGAGCCAGAGCCACACCTACACTCAAGAATATGTGTAAGCTTACTGTATATATGTTGTTTATGATAAATTAACTGCTTGTCATGGCCATGGATGATGAGGAAAATGCCCCAAAGTTAGCCAGCAGAAGATGCAAATCCAGTGTTCTTTGAAATTAGTGTTAAATATTGAAAAAAGGTATGAAACTGTCACTGGGGCAGTACCTGTCTTATCATTGGGGTGGTACCCTCAGGGGTACATCTGGGGAACATAACTGTGTCATAATCTACTGAAATTATATTTTCTAAGTTGTATTGACTTCACACACCATCTCTTCTCGAGGCTTTTCATTTTATTGTTCTGTTTTAAAACATACAAATATGTACAAGATACAAATATACACTTTTCACCTGGAAAAACATACTTAAGGTGTACAGTTGGACATTAAACCCACTGTTGTAGCTTTTAGGGTACCTCTAGATTGTTTGTACCTTGATGAATATAAATGAATAAACAGAAGAAACAGTTTTCGTCTTCCGAAGCAGTGGTTCTCAAACTGGTCCTCAGGAACTCCTACATGGTCCAAATTTTTGCTCAATCCCATGTCCCTAGGTAGTTGAGTGAAAATGTAGACTTTCCCATCTGAGAACCACTGCCATGACGTACCTTTCCATGATGAAAAGTTCTTTGAACCAAAAGTGGTTCTTACACGGCAGCATGTCAACACTGTAAAACACAATAATGGAACTAAATTTTTTAGGTTTACTTACTTGTTAAATTTACTAATACAAATCTGGCAACAATTACTATTTGGGGCAGTTGTGGGCTGGAGGTTAGGGATCTGGCCCTGTGACCGGAAGGTTGCCGGTTCGATCCCCAGAGCCAACAGTCCATGACTGAGGTGTCCTTGAGCAAGACACCTAACCCCCAACTGCTCCCCGGGTGCCTAGGATAGGGCTGCCCACCGCTCTGGGCAAGTGTGCTCACTGCCCCCTAGTGTGTGTGTTCACTGGTGTGTATGTGGTGTTTCACTTCACGGATGGGTTAAATGTGGATGTGGAATTTCCCCAGTTGTGGGATCAAAAAAGTATCACTTAACTTATTTCTTGTCTAATTCTTAGTTACTTAGATAAATCTAGTTAAGAAAGTTTATTTGGGTGCATCCTACAAATTAAAGAACCCTTTTCCCAAAAGCTTTTTACGTCCTAGCGTACTCTCACATTGGGATACGTTTTTTGTTTTTGTTATTCTCTCCATGATGATGTTTAGTGTTCAGGTTTATCAGCTCAGTCCGGAGCTATAAATGCTAATGGAAAGGCAAACATGCATAAGATACTGTATTAGATATAGACAAGTTACTGGAATTTTGCCTCATTTCAGCTGACAGAACTGGTGTAACAATCACTTTGTAGGCCTCCTTGCTCACACATGCTTTTTCAGTTCTGCCTATACATTTTCTAAGGGATTAAGCTCAGGGCTTTGTGATGGCCACGCCAATACCTCCACCTTGTTGTCCTTAAGCACACCACAACTTTGGAAGTGGAGGAAGACCCATTTGGTTGATATCGTCAGATGCTGCTTCAATATCTCCACTTAATTTTCCCCCTCATAATGCCTTCTATTTTGTGAAGTGCACCAGTCCCTCCTACTGCAAAGCATCTCCACAATATGATGCTGCCACCGCCATGCTTCACAATTGGGATGGTGTTCTTTGGCTTGCAAGCCACCCCCTTTTTTCCTTCATACATAACGGTGATTATGGCCACATGGTTCCATTTCTGTTTCATCAGACCAGAGGACATAAAATCAGAGCAGCCTTTTAGGTCATGTTGATATAGGACATGTTTCCTTCAGCAGCATCAGAAGGCTATTGGAAATTGCTCCCAGCGATGTACCAGACCTGTGGAGGTCCACATCTCTTATGTTTTGGCTGATTTCTTTAGATTTTCCCATGATGTCAAGAAAAGAGGCAAATGGGCCTTGAAGGCAGGCCTTAAGACTACTGCCACAGTTACACCTTCACCTAACTCAAGCGGTGTCAGTAAGCCTATCAGAAGCTTCCCTAAAGCTATGACATTTTCTGGAATTATCCTTTAAAGCTATTTAAAGGCAAAGTCAACTTCGTGTATGTACTCCGTCTGTCCCACTGGAATTTTGATATAGTGAACTATGTGATCTGTGTCTGAACATTTGTTGGAAAAATTGCTGGTCAAGTACAGATTAGATTTCTTTGAAAAGCTGTAAACACTATAGCTTGTTGACATGGAATCTGTGAAGGGGATAAATAAAAGCTTTAATGTCTTCACTCTAAGTTTATGAAGACTTATGACCTCAACTGTAGATGTTATCTACAGTTAGATGTGGTACAACCACTCAAATGTGATTGGATGCTCAGCATGTTTTTTATTTATGTTTATTTATTTATTTATTTATTTTTATTTATATTTATCAGGATCTACTAGTAACGGGAAACCTTTATTTACATTTTTTCAAGCTTGTTTTCTCAGCAACAAGAAGTTATAATTTGGAGAGTGTATTTCAGCCAGCCCCCTCAGCCCCCTCAGCACCCCTTAGATAAGGATTGCTTAAATTCAACCACAAAAATGTACTTAACTAATAATACACTTTAGTATTTTTATTATGTTTATGATGTAGATTCTATTTTTATTTTACATTTCATTCAAACATTTAATCTGAACTACTGTAACCGATCTGTAACAGTCAATACATTAGCAATAGTTACAGTGTTTGTATGTATTATTACTGTGTAACTACAGTTATATTACACAATGAAACCACCTGTAAGAGATGTGCAGCACTGTCACTGCATGTTGAGCTTTGCCTATTGAGACAAGCAAAACAAGCTCTTTTTTATAGTATACACTTGTGTATAAGTATAATGAGCTTAAACTTCTTATTCTTAAAATTTAATTGGAAAGATTGCAGAATTTGAAGAATATATTCAGGGTGTGGAGTCATAAAAACACCAGTATGTAGCGTTAGCATGCAGAGAGGTGAATTTATTAATGCTAAAAGCTTTCAGTCGCTTGACCGTTTGGGCTTTACGCTGATCAGAACTGAACTTTGTGTTTAATTGTATGTTGGAAGTTAATCTCAGGCTTATTACATACTAAAGTCTATCATTCAGTAACTACAGGGACTTCAATGCAAACTGACTGAGCTGTTCTTAGGTTATAGAAATGTGTTCGAATGTGTTTTTCCTAGTTTTTACCTTTTCTGTCAGTAATTTGTCAATTTCATTAGCAAATATTTTAGCTTGTTGTAAGATATTATACCCACTCACTCACTCACTCACTCACTCACTCACTCACTCACTCACTCACTCACTCACTCTCACTCTGTATCTCTCTGTCTCTTTCCCCTTTTTTCTCTCTCTCTTTCAGTTTTTCATCTCATTATTTCCCTCTCTCTGTCATAGTCCCTTGTTCTGTGTCTCTCACTGTCTCTCCCATCTAATTTTCTCTCTCACTCTCTGCCTTCCTTTCATTCTCTATCTCTCTCTTTCATTTTGTCCCTCTATCTATTATAGTCCCTCATTCTGTCTCTCTCTCTCTCTCTCTCTCTCTCTCTCTCTCTCTCTCTCTCTCTCTCACACTCTATTTTCAGTCTCTGTCTCTTTCAGTTTTTTCTTTCTTTCTCTCTCTGTCATAGTCCCTTGTTGTCTCTCTGTTACAGTCCCACATTCTCTCTCTCTCTCTCTCTCTCTCTCTCTCTCTCTCTCTCTCTCTCTCTCTCTCCCTCTCTCTCTCCCTCCCTCCCTCTCTCTCTCTCTCTCTCTCTCTCTCCCTCCCTCTCTCTCTCTCTCTCTCTCTCTCTCTCTCTCTCTCTCTCTCTCTCTCTCTCTCTCTCTCTCTCTCTCTCTCTCTCTCTGAGACATGGGAACTCTCATCTGAGAACCACTTTTGAAAGGTTCTTTAGTGAACCGAAGTGCTTTTTATGGTTAGTAGCACTTTTTGTGGCACCTTCTATCTTTTAAAGTGAAGATGGCAGCACTTTGTCGTGGTCGGGAGGTGCAGAAAGTGCAGACTGACGAGAGAGGCGCATGCTCACCTCCTAATCGGTTTGGGGCCAGGCAGAATTATCAGATATGTGTCGTCTAACTGACTCAAAACCAGATGGTATCTAATCGATTTAGGTCAACGACTCAAATTTGGATTCTGTCTGCAGTCAAAAAAGTGACAGTAGAAAAACAAAACTAGTTTTTCCAAAACACTCTGCATGGTTTTGTTATCAGCATGTAGTAGTGATGGGAAAGCTTTATTGACATTTTTTCAAGTATTTTCTGCTCAACAACAAGATGGT
>NC_051240.1:6448471-6520971 GCF_015220715.1 Pygocentrus nattereri | reverse complement strand
ATGCAAAGTGTAAATGAGAACAGAATGCAGTGATGTGCATGTCATTTCAACCTTATGTTGTCTTGTATAATTTCTAATTAAATATATCAAAGATGAACCTGAGAAATGTTAGTTTTTTGAAAATATATGCACATTTTGTTATGTGGCAAGTGACTTTTCCCATGTGAGGATTGAACTAGTGACCTATGGGTTAAGACACAGAAGTGCTATAGTGTGAACCACCAACCAAACACAAGACAAAGACCTCCAGAACAGTAGAAACTCAAAAAGGTGAATACAAAGAAATTCTCAAGTAAGTACCAGGGGAGGAGGAAAGACTTAAAACTGCAAGTTATAATATGGAGAAAACAAGAGACTTGAGAATGTAAACGGGTGAGGAAGGAGGTGAACCCTTGATCCCCATGCTGCTAGGCCACAACACTATGTGACATGCCACTGAAGGGGATGCAGTTGGTGTCAACGAAATGGTTTCTAGAGCATAGAAGCACTTTTCTTGAAAAAAAAAACTGAAACCAGAAACTTCCTTCCCTGTTTCTTCTGTTTCTTGCTTCCGGAGTACTGGGAGCAAAACAAACTCAAAGGTTTTCTGTCTTTAATTTATTTAAAAAACTATTTGATGAGAACCGAGAATAATCAACACTTCAGACAGAGACAAAACACCATAATCAGCTAGTCAGAGAAATGCACACATGGCAGCCTGAACTCATGACTGAGTGGAGAGCTGTTTGTGAGCTTTCCTTAAAGATGTTTAACAGCTGACACCTATCAGCCCAAATTAGCTGGTCTTGGTTCTCCCTTTGAATGAGCAAGGCCTTCCCTAAGATAGACGTCTTCTGGATGGCAGCACATGTTGCTCCAAAACCTGTAAATATCATTCAGCATTAATGGTGCCTTCACAGATGCGCACTAATGAACCCCAATACCATCATAGATCCCGGCTTTTGAACTGTGCTCTGATAGCAAGTCAGATGGTCCCTTTCTTTTTATCCCAGAGGCTGCAGAATCCATGATTTCAAAAAGGAATTTGAAATGTTGATTTGTTGGATCACAGGACAGTTCTTCTCAGTCCATCTTAAGTGTGCTTGAGCCCAGAGAAGGTGGCAGTGTTTCTGAGTCCTGTTTATGTCTGTCTGTCTGTCTGTCTGTCTGTCTGTCTGTCTGTCTGTCTGTCTGTCTGTCTGTCTGTCTGTGTCAGTCAGTCAGTCAGTCAGAGCACAGTTTTGCATTTGTGGATGCAGCAACAAACATTTGTGGAAGCGCTCCTGAGCCCATGCAATGATGTCCAGTACAGAACCATGTGTGTTTGTAATGCAGAGCCACTTGTCGTTCAGCCAATATTGATTTTTGGCCTTATCCCTTATTTCTACAAAGACTTCTCTGAATAGAAAGCATAGACATGTTCAAGTTCTTTATTAGTTTCCTTTAAGAATTTAACCACACAGTTTTTGAGTGGTAAATCCTCTTCATCATTACTTATGAAAGACTTTGAGAAAACTCTGAGATGCTCTTTTTATACCAGTAGTGTTACTGATCTGTTGCCAATTAACCTATTTAGCTGTGAGATGTTCTACCAAGTGTGTTTTTTGGTAGCATTACACAACTGTATCAGTCTTTTCCTGCTCCTGTCCCAACTTTTTAAACATGTTGCTGGCATCAAATTCAAAATGGGCACCGATAAAATAAAAAAAAAGTCTGTTTCAACACATGACATTGTCTTTGTACTATTTTTGTTAAACATAGGATTTAAATGATTTGCTCATTATTGCATTCTGTTTTTATTTACATTTTGCACAGTGTCCCAACTTTTTTGGAAACATGGTAATGTAAGTAATGTAATGTAACAGTGCTGTGTCAGTGGAAATATAATGCCTAAATATAATGATGGTGGTAAAGGGTAGGTTATAGGTGATAAATTTATTCATCACAACAGATTGGGCTACTGTCTTTAACTGTACCCCTATATAGTAGACTTATAAGGTAAGTGGATCTTATTAAATGGCCAGAGAATGGAGGTGTTCACATCAAGCACATTTAACCCCATAAATGGCCAGGGCCAAGTTTTCAAACTTTACAAACTTCTATAACATACAAATAACTCTGTTAATTTGCATAGAGGGCCCTGTAGCTATTAAATAATGAGCTTTAGTACGTAATAAGCCTGGAATTGTAAGGGCTTAAGTATGTTCTACATCAAGTGCATCTCCTTCCATTGTTAGTTTGATATAGAGTAACCTGCCTTAGTTACTGCGATCACCTGTGATCTTGGTATGTGTACATGTAGTATCCCCCTTTTTCTCCACGCTTATGAACTTCAAGCCTATTTGATCACAATTACAGATACGTTATCGAAAAATAATTGGCTAATCAAGTAACACCTCGTCTGCGAAAATAATCTTAACTTAATCTAAACTTAAATCATATTGTGTGTTTGTGCACGTCTTAGTAGTTTTCACAATTTTTCATTGTCTCAAGTTCAAGTTTCCCAGCTTCTGCAATTTCTCATGTTCCCAGATTGTATTTCTAAGAGTTTTATTTCCTATTCTCCTTGCTGCCTGATTTCCCGTATTATTTTTAGTGGTATTTAACCCCGCCACCTCTGTTCCTGGTTTTTTGATTTGGACATGCCTGTGGTTTCCCTAACTGTATCTATTCTGACCCCAAACTGCCTGTACTCCGACCTCAGCTGTGAATTATGACTATCGTTTCTGGAAATAGTTAAATAGACTTGTGCATTTGCCTCAATCTCCCTACAAAAACACCACTGAAATTAAAGTTACCAGATTTCCAGAAGCTGCCACACATCTGTTATTACAAACTGTAATAAAAAGTTCATGACTTGTTAAACATCCTTTTCATTTTTGACCAAACCAGAGACGTCACTATACAGTAGTTCATAGATGGGTGGCTAAGCCTGCAGCACAGGGGGTCTAGGGGCATTTTCCCTCAAGGGAAGGTTTTAATGTCCCCAAAATTAAAATTAAAAGTTTGTTTATCATAAATTTCTAAAGCAGTCAGAAAATGTGTTAAAATTGACTATTTGGTCTATTTGACACAGAGCTGGGATGACTTAAACACTATATCCATTAACTCACAACACACACAGATCAGGCTTACTGAAGTCAAGAAATAACTTCCTCTCTCCTAGATAAGGTGTTGGTCCTACACACCTTAAATACACAGACTATAGATTAGTCTCAGTTGCTACAATCAGAAAGTGTGTGCTTCTGCTCTGTAGGTATGTTTAATAAGTTACAGTTTCAAAGCCATAGTGACAAATATCTATTTTAGTTTTACTTGGTAAAAATCTTCTCATCTTATTTTCCATCTACAGATTGGGGGATATAAAATTGTATTATGAGCAACTCTACCCAGAATGATTCTGGCCCAAATCTGGGTCACATTTGTGCCAATAGATTCAGCCCAGTTGCCTCTTGGAATTATGGAACTGGCCCACATGGCACTTGCCAAAGTCAAACCAAACTCATACCAGAAAAATGCCAAAACTCACTCAAAGCTCATACTACGTCCTTAAAATACAGCCATAACTTACAACTGAGCCAGATGACCCAGATGTCACTAAGTCACTAAATAGCCAATACTGCCCCAAATGCAGACAAATATTTAGCTAGGCCTAGTATTTGGGTCTATTTGTACAATTAATTCAGTTCATTTCAAGTCAAATCAATTCAAAGCCTTTATTAACTGTGTTAAGTACAAACCTAAAAACACCATTGGTGGGTATATGCTTGTAAGGTTTTATGCTAACTAAAGCAATAACTTGCACAAAAACACTGTATAACTGTGTTAAAGACACTGGGAGGGGTGGGGAAACGATGCAACAAAAGCTGTGAAATACAGCAGAATTATAGCACCTCCAAAATATGTTTGTGACAGGTGTGTGTAAACAAACAGCTTCCAAAATTTTCTCCATATTGTTACTTATCTCAAAATATGTCTTTCAAGTATGACCTACATATCTTTATGTATCTTTAACTATATATTACTTCAGTATTAATAGCCATATGCTTATCTGTCATGACCAGAATTTGAGAGCTGATCAAGTGCCAGATGTAATATTTATTGTTTAATGGAACATGAAAAATTTACCTGTCCAGGGTGTATCCTGCCTTCCGCCCGATGACCGCTGGGATAGGCTCCAGCACCCCTCCGCAACCCTGAGGGAGAAGTGGCTTAGAAGATGGATGGATGGATGGATGGATGGATGGATGGATGGATGGATGGATGGATGGATGGATGGATGGAACATGAAAAATTGTAATACAATAATATAAATATCTGCTCCTTCATCAGTTCTTATCCTTCTAGCTAGCTAACTGCTTTAAATGCCCCCCCACCCACCCCTCTCAAAACATTATTGTGACTCTTCCACCCCACTGCTTTTTACCTTTTAGGGAAATTCCAAAATGATGGCCATGTGATAAAAAGATAGATGCAACAGTTCAATTTTCAGGCAGTATAGTTGTATGTAGTTTCCATTATAGTTGTACAGTCCATTGTGTCCAAATGAAATCTTCGGTGTGATCTGTTGTACAGTCCATTGAGTCTTGACACAACCCCCAGTGTGTGGTGTTGTAGTGTCCCTTGCAGGTTGTTTTGTCCAGATGTATTTTTCATTGCGTTGTCAGAATTTAGTTTCCTCCTCTTCCTCCCGCCCTCCCGATCACCAGTCAGAAGAAACCATCGTCTTATGACTCGTTCGACTTCCATCTCGGTGGCCTGGGCACATAGAGGGGCAACAGATCAGCATAGAACAATAAAAAGAGATTAGAATATAAAATATAGACAAAATGATTTGTGCACAAATGTTAAAACAAGAATTTCATTTACATTTACAAATTATATTAAGGCTTGTTAAAGATAAATTAATGAGCCTTTTCTGATATTTGCACTGTATGCAGTTTAAACTGCATACAGATACTTTGTGAGATTATCACATGCAGGTGTTTCAGAAAAAAAAGATGATTATGGAGATAGTACAGCTATTTAGATTCTTAATCTTGGTTCTAGATAGCAAAACAATAATTGTTTAGTTAAAAAGACACTTAGCAAATGGTACTGAGCAGCAGCACTCTGAGAATTGGGTAGTATTTAAACAAACACAGTGACACCGTATGATGCCAATCCACCTGGTCTAAACTAAGCAGGGAAATGGAAGTGGACAAAGGGAGAACATGAGGGAAACTCAACAGGTTGTCAAGCCCAATGCAAACTGTTACTCCGTCTGAGATCATCTCCATTATGATGTATAAAATCAACTTTAGCAAAAAGACTTACCAGTTACAACACTCCATCTGCAGGCTCCACTCACCCCTCACCAGCTGACAGTTTCAGCCAAATCACTTTTAATTGTCTGTTTCAAAAGGCGCCAGACAGTGTCCTTGATATCAGCACCACTAATAAGCCCCAGTTCAAGCACCTGAAAAGATTTAAAATCTACAGTGAGTCTTCTAGTAAAGCAAAGTAAGTCACCAATATATGCTTTGGTAATAATTTCCAAGCTCAAGACATCATTCACTTGGGCAGTATCTGCTAATACATCAAACATTCGAAAGTCTGCAAAAAAATTATGCTGTTTTATCAAATGCTACTATAAGGTTAGCTTACTTTGTTTAGCCTTAGCTAATAATAATAATAATAATAATAATAATAATAAACACACTTTATAAAACAGAAATTCTTGTTTACCAGTTTTTGTCTTTTGTCTGGAGATGATCAGAGGTCATTTTCCAGAGCCATCAGTGAAGGGAGGTCTTCATTTCGAAAGTGCCTTTGATCCAAGTCACAAACACTTGTGCTGCCCCTAGCGCTAGTGGACTTCAGATCTTGGACCGTCCTTATTAAGTTTATCTGTTGTTCAATTATTATTTCCTGCTTTGTCAACAGGTCATGTAATAGTGCTGAAACAAATTTAAACAAAATAACTAAAAGTAGAAGCACCATTATTAAGGTATTAAATTAGCCTATAAGGTTAACTCATTCAACATATGCTGAAAACTAGTTGAAAAAAAAACAACGAATTATACAACAATAAAAATTCTTACATCCACACTTGGTCACAGAGACTTCTGAGCCTTTGGAGCTTGAGTGTTTCCTTGGTTGACTCTGGAGCAGCTTCCTTCTGCCATGCCGATTGAGCTGCCTGGTGCTGAGACTGTATAGGCATTTCTTCATGCCATGAGTTTATTTGACTGGAGAAATTTGGTGCCACACAGATGAGGCAGAGTTGCTTTGTCTCTGAGCTTCAGGTCTTGGCTGCACTTGTATTTCATTGCATTTTGAAACAGTGCCTTTTTTAAATGGTTGCTGTATTCTGGGGGCTTGAGGTAAGACAGGCCTCTTCATTAGTGTCATATCCAACTTCAGGCAGTCGTTTGTTTGGTCTTTGGAGAAAAACTTTTTTTTTTTTTAGTCACCAACTAAAGGGCATCAATCAAAAAGTAATGGGGGAAAGCCCATAAAATCTTACCCAAATGTAAGCATCAAGCAATCATTGCCATCTTATGAACTTCCCAGTTTTTTTATGATGTAACTTATAAGAAACAAAAGACTGATCTATTTTATATTTATGAAACGAGTTTAATTGAGTAGACATACTATTTAACTGCCATTGTTTGAGTTATGCTTACCTCATAGATCCACTGTGTAGTGACACTGACATTGAAATTTGTGGTGCTATGTCACGATTGGGCCTCCCAGTCCTCCATGTGCTTGTGCTTACCTTTTGGTCTTGTCCATGTGCTTCCTTGTTTTGATTCTTCCCTGTCCTAACCCTCCTGTGTCTTGTTAACCTGTTCCTGTACTTAAGCCCTGTGTTTTCCCCTGTTAGTTTGCTGGTCTTTGCATTGTATAGTGTCGTATCTTCTGGCCTCTGTGGTATTTCCTGTTCTCCATTGTTCTGTTTATCCTGTTTCTTTTTGTCTCGTCGGTCCCTCTGTCTCTCCGCGTTGACTCTTTGACCCTGGACTGTTTAGACCCTGAGTATGGATTTGGCCCTAATAAATCTCATTTCTATCAGCATATGCGTCCGCCTCATCATCGCTCCCCTGCGTTACATGCTATGACTGTATCGGACACAGTGGTGGTGTTGGGGTTTTTAACACGTCACTGTTAAACTGAGAGTGGTCCACTACTACAGAACCAAAAACAAATCGTGCAGTCAGAAAGGAAATAGGTAAGACATTATAAAGTCATGGCCAAAGCAAAGTAATTACCAGTAAGAGACTGTATAACCTAGGCTGACTGAATATAGCGCTGTTGTTTGCTTTTAAATCACACTGTTCAGACCACATGGTGGGGAATGGGATCCCTGAGGGCGGAGCTTATTATATAAAACCTGCGGGTTCCTCGGAGAGAAGGAAGAAAGTTGTAAGATGAGATGGGACCCAGCCTCGAGGCTGCTTCTCATGCCAAGACTAAGCCTGATGCTTAGTATTCAATGTAAATACTTCATTAAACAAAATGAAAAAAATGTTAGGGGTATACTTTCGGAATGCACTTTAAGTTAAGCTAAAGTATCATGAGATAAGCAATGTAAACCTTTTTGGTGGCTTCAGTGACTCATTCTCAGTTTCTTCTGCACCATGGAACCAGGTGGAACAGGAAAATTTGAAGGAGAAGCTAAGCAAGCAACTTCAAACTACTCTACTTCAGATGAAAATGGGCACAAGAATAACTGCTCATATCTGTCAAGTAATACTTTTTTAAACTGACAATTGAAGACTTGACCAAAACAAGTAAGTTATAATGACAGTGAAAGGGTGGGATAGCCTACCTTACTTGTGATCCAACAGACAATAGTAGGTAAATAAAAAAGAGAAACAATGGCAGGGGTGTTCACGTATAAGGAGGAAACGGAGAAATAGCCTGCCAACGCAAAGACAAAAGTCTTCAGTTTGAGATGCAAAAAAGAGTAACGCTTCAGTAGGAGATCTTTCCCAGTTCACAAGAAGTCTCCTGAACAGCCTGCATAAACTTTTAGGCGCTCTTTTCGTTTTTTTCCCCACTCTCTCTGTTGGTTAACTATGCTCACACCAGAGTTCAGCCGAATTATCTAACCTTTCTGAAATATAGGTCCCTAACTGATGCCAGAAGTTAACAGTCAGTGCCGAATCTAAGACGGAATCGGCCCGGATTCTATTGCCTGGGTATGACCATTTCACTGACATTAACTTAAACAATAATATATGGCAAATACTTTTGTCATTGTTTCCTTATACTGAAAAGAAATATAAAAACAAAGAGTACCATTAAAGTTATTTATAGCTTTGTCACTCGTTCGCACCCACTCTCTCACTATAAAGTGAAGTCAAACGCAACTTGTCAGCTAGAAAGCCGTTAGCCTAACCTCTTTTTTTTGCCTCATGTAAACCCAAAGTTTGCTAGCTACCAAGCCTTTGAGTAAAAAACTCAAAGCCAGCTATACTGATTACATCCATATTGTAGGTGTGTATATTCACTCTTGGAACTACTTACTGTTTGACTCTATCACAAAACATTTTGGCCCCCTAAAACAGGCCTAGTGACACCTATGACCAAAGTTTTCCTCTCTTTCAGAGATGTACACTAAAGCAATGATGTACTAACAGCTCCCCCTTGTGGAGAATCATCTGCCTGCTAAACATGAGTGATTGTTAATGACAGCAAGTGAGTACAGTCAGTAATTGTACAGAAATACAATAAAAGTACTGTGGTAGTAGTGCTGCTCCAATCCACCTCAGGCTAATTGAAAAACAAAATGTGATGCTCACTTCAACTTCCAGGCTCAAAATGATCCATACAGAGAAGAACAACCCATGCTGATAGATATATGACATAACACTACAGCTTTTGGGAACTCGGCAGTCTTAATGTGCTACTTCTACTTGTGTTTGAGTCATCATATCGATGAAGTAATAACACTTGTACTTGGAAATGTCTTTAGTCTACTTTACAAACCTCTGCTTACACTGTGACTTTAGTCCTCAGACAAGCAAAACAAGGCTGAATCAATACAGCCTCTCAGTGACACGCTGCCTCCCTCTCACTGCCACTTAGCTGGTAGTATCTGGTGTTTTCACACGCCTGGGATGTTAAAGGGCTCAGGGTTGGCCTGCCTGTCGCTCTGATGGTGATGTATGGCTTTCATTACGTCAGGCCGCTCTGTCTGCTCTGTCTTCCTGGAGCCGTGCGCTAGCTCCTGTGCGAAAGCAATTTGTTCCACCTACGTCAGCTCGATGTCTCTCTACTAAGCCATCTCAAGCTGTTACAGCACAGTGTCAGAGTGTAATCAATCTGTAGTAGATGACTCAGGTGGCAGAACTAAATAGTGATCTGTGGTGCAAAAGTTTCTGCACCCCTGGTCAAATGTTTTTAGTTAGTAGTTAGTAGTTCATCAGGGTACAAACAAAGCAAATGTTCCTTCAAAGGTACAACAGTGGTTTTAAGGTCCATTTGTGCACCTTGAATAGGTTTTTCCAGGTGAAAAATACATATTTGTACCTTTTTTACAACCAAAAATTTTAAAACAGAACAATAAAATAAGAAGACTGGAGACAAGACAAGAGGTGTAATCCATGTAATCCATTTCAATGGATTATGGTACAGTTATGTTCCCTGACTAAAGGTACTGTGATGTACCCTTGAAAGTACCCCCAGTTACAAGAGGGGTACTGCCCCAGGAACAGTTCCGTAGCTTTAGTTGTGAGAGTGTAGGAAGACCAGCCGCAAGCGAGCTGAAGCAGCTTTGAGATATCTCTAGCTTTGAGATAACAGAATACAGAATAAACAACTGGCCGGCCTTCTAGAGAAAAAATCCAATCCTCTGTTGTAGATCCCGTAGAGGAGAAACCTGCATGACTTGAGTCAGGTTTTCAACATGAGCCAAGAGCGATATCAAATCATAACACAATCGCACCAAGGCTTTGTGCATAGTGCGAATGCCAAGAAGCACTTGAATGAGCTGGCAGGATCTTGGTGAGGACCTGTTTTTCCAGGGCTGTACAGCAGCTCTGTCTTTTTATATTAGCGTGTACTACGTTTTCCTCTTAATAGCCTGGTATCTGCTCTGTTTAGTATGTTAGATGTCACAAAAGTGGACAAATTCCTTGTATGTATAACAAGAAAGGTTCTGTTTCTAATGCTTCTTAAGAAGAAAGGGTCCCCAAACTTTAGACAGACAGGGCATCTTTTTGGATGTTTTATGCACATTAAAATGAACAAAAAATGTATTTAGATATCATGTCTGCATTGATCATCTGAAAGCATTGCCTATGGCAGTGGTCGGCAACATGAGGCTGCGGAGCTACATGCAGCTCTTTTACTGCCCTGTTCCACAGCAGAATTGTTCCAACACAATTTTAACAATAAATGGTCATAAATGTTGGAGTTAATATATGACTGCTAATTCACCCTTTAACCCCAACGCAGACAACAATCTCACCCAAGTAGTAACGAAATGGCAAAGAGAAAGATTTAAGACAAACATTGATCATTTGAAGACGAATGGACTTATTTACAACCACTCAGCTGGTTTCCTGATATAGAGAAAGAGAAGCTGGAGAATGAGAAGCTTCAACCTCATAAAAAATCAAATGCTGAGAGACATTTGTTCTGCTTTCAGAAAGGTTTCCTGCCAGAGATGCGAGGAAAGTGGCTATAGCTGAGCTAAAGCTTAAAGCAGAGCAAAGTAAGTCTGCTTTTTCATTCATATTAAATTAGTTACCCTACACTAGTACATTAGCACATACTGAGACATATTTACAGGCAATCTGATAAAATGGGCATAATTGTGGCTCCTATGGTGGTTGGATTTTGCTGAAAGGACAAGATGGCTCTTCTTAACATTGGGGTTGCTGACCCCTGGCCTATGGCTATTATTAAGAACCCAAAACTATTGGTACTATTATCCATTTCTTTTTTCCAGAGGTGTTTCTTGAAATCTGCTCAATCTGTTGTGCTAAGACAAGTTGCCAGTTTATGATCAGCTATTGAAGTCAACTTGGAGTAAAGCGTTTTTGAACATGACCTTAGAGTATCACTCTTCACTCTTTAACTGTGGGCTGCAGTTTATGGCTCAATAGTAAACAGCCAGTCTGAACATGCCGCAGCCTGCATGACCTAACATCACTTTTTCAGCAGCAACATCTGCTCTGAGGAGCAACAAGTGAAGACATGTCGCTGATAATTTGATTACGTTATTAAAAGCATTACTGTGGATCAGGCTGGCTCATGTATATTGAATCAGTGACCTTGCTGAACACATTTGATGATTAGCTCATGAGCCAAGTGAAGTGTATTAAAGCCTGGCAAAGCTGAACTAAGCTGAAACCTACAGGAACTCGGACACCTCCAGGGCACAATTTTAAATAAGAAGGTGCCAAAAAAAAAAAAAAATTCTGTAGAGCAATGTCATAGAAGAAGGACATTTGGACCCCTAAAGAACCTTTCACCGGATGGTTATTCAAACCATTTGCTAGTTCCTAGCATTTGCCAGCGTGCACTATATTAGCCTCTTAATAGCCTGGTATCTGGTCTGTTTAGCATGTTAGATGCCATACAAGTGCACAAATTCCTTACGTGTGTAACAATAAAGTGATTCTCATTCTGATTCTAATGCTTCATAATAAGTAAATCTTTTAAGGTATTTTTTCTTATTAAACTGAAACCACAAGCAACTTCAAATTTCTTAACAAGAAAGTGTCCCCAAACTTTAGACAGACTATGCTTCTTTATTTAAATAAACAAAAATCAGTTTAGATATTCTGTCTGCGTTGATCATCTGAAAGCATTGCCTAAAGCAGGTGTCGGCAATATGTGGCTCTTTAACTGCAGGTGGCTTATTTGCTAGTTGAGACTGTAGAACAGGATAAAACTCTGGATGCCCTTTGTTGAGCAGAGATAAACCTGAGGGAGGTGGTGATGGGGTAATCGCAGGAAACAGAAAGTAAAGATGGAAACTTACAGGCATGGTTCTCCTCCCAAACTGTAGTTATTTTCTACCTCCAGTTTGTGTCAGTGAGATGTGCAACTGTGAAAAACCTGTTGAAAGTTTAATGAACCTCTCTATATTGTAAAGGCTCTACACCAATGCCAAAGAGTTTCCTAGAACTCTACATCTAACTCTCTGATTTTGTTTATTAGAAACTGCTCACTTGTAGCTCCACCTTGACACTGTGGTTCATCTGTTGATGCACAGTTTGTGTTATCCATCCTCTACTCTTTCGTCAGTGGACATTCTATCTGCCACTGTTGTGCTGAGAAAGGACCAACACCAAAACAATATAGTGAAAGGGGGCACAGAGTAGGCGTTTCTAATAAAGTGTCCATTGAATGGAAGTACATGGTAGGTGTTTCCAATAAAGTGGCCAGTGAGTGCAAGTACAGTGTTTCTAATAAACTGGCCAGTGAGAGGAAGTAAAGAGAGGTGTTTCTAATAATGTGGTGAGTGAGTGGACGTACAAGGTATGTGTTTCAAATAAAGTGGCCAGTGAGCAGAAGTGCAAGACAGGTGTTTCGTGGTTGGTGTAGTGTAGTGGTTAACACCTCTACCTTCTACACTGTAGACTGGGGTTCAATCCCCACCAGGGTAAACACCCTACACTATACCAATAAGAGTCCTTGGGCAAGACTCCTAACACCGCCTGGGCCTACCTGTGTAAAATGATCAAATTGTAAGTCGCTCTGGATAAGAGCGTCAGCCAAATGCTGTAAATGTAAATGTTTCTAATGAAGTGGCCAGTGAGTGGAAGTACAAGGTAAATGTTTCTGATAAAATGGCCAGTGAGCAGAAGTAAAGATAGGTGTTTCTAATAAAGTGGCCAGTGAGCAGAAGTACAAGGTAGATGTATCTACTGAAGCGTCCAGCGAGCAGAGGTACAAAGTAGATGTTTCTAATAAAGTGGCCAGTTAATGTAAAATCTATTTATTGGTCTTTACTGAGGAAAATGTCTTGCTCTTGCATCAGTTATTGCCTTTTTAATGGTAATGCAAGATATACGTTTTGCTGCGCTCTGCTTCACTGCCCATTGTTAGTGAAACTTAAGAGAAGTAGCTGAATAACAACTAGCGCATTAAATGCTTTGCAACCACTTAGCATGTAATGGCTCTTATGAGGAGAATATTAAACATATCATTGCTAAAGGAACCGATAAGTGGTGGAAAAATCTTTCAGCATGATCTAATTTGGAGTTTTGTAGTGGAACTGCTTTATTGTACGCAAGCATTCATATCTGTTATGGCCTTTCTAAGTTGAAAACACGACTCCCAAGTGGCCTGAAAAAAATGAACTCATGTCTTTGCTTCCATTTCAATCCCTTAGCAAGCGAGATAATTCTGAAAATGCCAGCTAAGTGTTTCTTATTTTTAGAACTTTGAAAGCAAATGCTTGCTACTTCAGTGAGAGATCCTATATTTCTGTCAGATTCAGGACCAGTTGGGCAGTTTGGAAATGGCGGCTCATTATTCACTGTAGTTTGGGCCTCCCAAACAAAAGTAATAACCTCAGCAACTGCGGTTTTATCCGCCTTAGGCTTTACTCGCTGATGGAAAAATACAAACCCCAAGCATCTGGAATGGCAGTGTTTTACTGTGCCAATTCTGCTGTGCTGATTAACTGCTTAAACCTAACTCCCCAAATCTAAAAGGTATAGGTCAAAAATACAAATATTAACAGTACATTGAAGTCAATAATAATTACTAGTAAGAATATTTTTTATTCATATTGCACTTTTCATGCTGGTGGCAGCTCAAAGTGCTTTACAGACAGGAGATAAATCTGTAACACCAGAAATGACAAACATTAATTTTGAATCATAAGAAAATGACACAGATCAAATTAAACAATATATACCATAAGACAGAGTTTAATTAAGTGCTATGTTAGAGATGTGTTTTTAGATGCTTCTTAAAAGTGAGCACTGTACTTGATTGTACTTCACAAAGGTGATGATAGTGCTGTCAGGTGATTCCCAACTGTCTCATGGGAAATGACACTCTCAACACAGTTTATAGACTCAAGTGAGCCTTCAAAAGAGAACGAATGAGCAGAAAAGACAACCTTGGTGTAAAAGAATGAAATACAATTAGTATTATTATAATACTTGCAGAGTTAAAAGCAAGCATGGTGATTCTATTAAATAAAAGTTTACATGTATTTTTCAGTTCCTAGAAAACAGGCTTTCTAGGCATGGGAGGCCCTAAAGGGGTTTCCCTCCTGCTATTATACATAAATCATTTAAGAGTTAATAGCATTTGCCATGTAAAGTAGTTACTGAACAGTAAGCTTGTATGCCAGAAATGAATGCATGCTCATAACTGAAGCAGTCTGCATTTAAATAAAAAAGTACTTCCGCTTACTGGCCACTTTTTTAGAAATACCTACTTTTTACTTTGAGAAGCACTTACCTTGTAATTCTACTCACTGGCCACTTTATTAGAAACACCTACCTTGTACTTCCATTCACTGGCCACTTTATTAGAAACACCTACATTGTACTGCCACTCATTGGCCACTTTAGTAGAAATGTCTTCCACTCAGTTATTCTGCTTCTCAACTAACTGTGGAGCTTAATGCCATCTTTCCAAGCTCACTTCTTTCCAATGCTCTACATCACCAGAGTTTTGAGTCCATACTATTCTCTATTTCTTGTCATTTGTCAGATAGTTTATAAGCCCAGGCTTTAGGTTGGCTCTCTGTGAAGTATTGCCAACACCGACGCTGCATACTGAGCGTTTCCCAGTCTGTAAGCCTACTTGTGTATGAACTGTTTTTTTTTTATATGATCCTCATAAACAGTATCCTGTCAAATAAAATCATTTTATATCTAGTCAATAAATCTGACATTTCTCCTGATGAGATTGTTGTAAACATATTTTAAGATTATTTTGCTTTTTCCAAACTTTTTTCTTGTTTTAAGTGATTTTATTAAGTAAATTTCTCACTATATTGTCAGATGCTTTTAGTTGTTTTAAGAAATGTGTTTACTGAAAACAGGTAAAAAAAAATGTCTAGAAATAAGCTGTATAATCTTATAAGTGTACATCCATCTCAAAGTAAGAAGCATTACATAGGTGGACTAGAATTAAGACAATTGCACTTGACAAGCCTACCTTTTCATCTCCTTGCTGTACTTTGTTTGTCTTGTGGATTTGACCCTGCACTGTTTTCTGGATTTCCATTTGATGCTCTCTTTGTTTTGGTCATATTTGCTCTCATGTTTTTGATCTTTGCTCCACCTATGCCTTCTGTATTCACCCTGAATTCCCAAGTAAAAAGTCCAACTGAGTTTTACTTTAATGTGTGTGTCCACTCTGTTTTGATAACACATTCGATATTCAAATCTTCACACAGAAAACTGTCCAATCAGGATTTTCCAATACTAAATCCCAACTGAATCCAGACTTACTTTTCTCTGCTTTAAGCTTTAGCTCAACTATAGTTGCTTTTCTCACATCTCTGGCAGGAAACATTTCCTCAAAAGTGGAATTCGTTTCTTATTGAATGTCTCTCAACATTAAATTTTTATGAGGCTGAATTCAGCTTCTCATTCGCCATTGTCTTGTTTGAATTTGCCAGTTCCACCTTAAATGGTACCTGAGGTGCCAGAATGAAACCACTGCACCATTTAAGATGGACTGCTTCGCAACTTTTTAGTGTTTGACAGTTTTTTGTTGCAGATTAAATGTATCAGGAAACCAGAAAAAAACCTGGAGTGAATATAAATTGAAATAAGTCCATCCATCCATTCTCTAAGCCATCAATGTTCGTCTTAAATCTTTCTCTTTGGCATTTTGCTAGCTACTAGCTAGACAAGATTTGTCTGTGTTGCTATGACTAACAGTCAACCTTCAGGGTTAAAGGATGAATTAGCAGACATAGGCTGCAATAACTCGGACCTTAACAACCACATATTGTTAAAGCTGTGTGAGAATGATCAGCAGAGCTTTATTTTACTGTAAAGAAGGATTATTTTATGTTTACCTAAAAATCTAATTCTGCTGTGGAGTCACAACAGGGCAGTAAAAGAGTTGCATGTTGCTGACCAACATGCTGACCATGTTGCTGAAGTAAATACAGCCAACCAAATCCTCCCACTGGTTAGGACCTCAGGAGCTGCACTGAACACCTTAAACACAGGATTAGCTGCTACCATACTTAGGATATACATTTTGATTACAGTGTGACTAGTTTTGAGAGAAAAGAGAAACTCTATTCCTTCTGGAAGTTCTACATATGATCTGGAAGTTCTACATCACTGAACACAAACTGTAGTTTAACCAGGTTTCCTTCTGTTGTTAGAAGAGAAAAATAGAAAAGTGGCAGCTGCTGTACTGAAAACTCTTTCCTGAGTCCTTGGAAAACTGCTGCAAGACTAAATAGCCTAGAAATAAAACGTGTAGAATGGCTTTACGGACTTCAGAATGGGAAAAAAACATTCAATTCCAGTGCTAACAAACTATTAGCAACCCCAGAAAGCAGCATTATCTTAGAGGTGACTTTTTCTTTCTTTTTGATTAAATTTTCAGGCCCAAAATAAAGGAATATATATATATATATATATATGGTTATACCAGCTGGTTAGCACAGACTGCAGACTGTCTGAAAAAGTAAGTATTTTCCATGGCTAGATATCATGAGGTGATTGAAATCTGCTGTAAATGAAATCTGCTGGAATAGTTTGATGGTTGCGCTCACGTCTTGATTCCCACAGACAGCAGAATTAACTCGGGACGAGCGAGGCATTATCTCACGTGGCCTGCATGCCAACTAGCATTCTCCTCTTTCCCAGGATGACAGAAAGGCAGTCGCTCTCTGCTCATATGAGCCGGTGTGCGACAGAGATAGACTCTAATGCTATTAGAGTTGTAATTTCCATCTCAAAGTGGGAGACTGATTAGGTCGGGACAGGAAGTGGAGATGGGAATTAATTCAGGGATATGAGAGATGTCAGAAACTGTCTGCTTCTGCCCCAGGACACCAGACCCACAGCTGGATTCATTTATCCATAAAGAGAGACGGCTGGGGTTTAGAGTGAACATGCATGTGTCTATTTTCATTTCCTGAGCAAAAATGTCCTGATTTTGTTGTAAAACCAGCAAAACAGGACTAACTTAAAGAATCAAAAGCTTGGTAAAGGCTTAGGAAATTATAGTAATAGCATGGTATTTATGTATAGTGTGTGTGTGTGTGTTTGTATATATATATATATGTGTGTATATGTGTATATATATACACATTATTAGGTACAGCTTGCCAGCTTGCTAGTAAAAGGCTAGACTCCCTTTTGCCTTCAGAACTGCCTTAATTCTGAAGGCAGGGTTGAGGTGTCTGAAGGTGTTGGAAACGTTCCTCAGAGATTCTGGTTGGTTATTTGAGTTCCTGCTGCCTTTCTATCATCTGGAACCAGTCTGCCCATTCTCCTCTGACCTCTCAACAAGGCATTTTCATCCACACAACTGACCGCTCACTGGATATTTCCTCTTTTTCGGACCGTTCTCTGTAAACCCTAGAGATGGTTCTGCGTGAAAATCCCAGTAGATCAGCAGTTTCTGAAATACTCAGACCAGCCCGTCTGGCACCAACAACCATGGCCACATTCAAAGTGTCTTAGGTCACCTTTCTTCCCCATTCTGATGCTCGGACTGCACTTCAGCAAGTTGTCTTGACCACCTCTACATGCCTAAATGCATTGAGTTGCGGCCATGTGATTGGCTGATTAGCTGTTTGTGTTAACAGGCAATTGAACGGTTAGGGTTATCTGACAAAGTGGCTGCTGAGCGCATACATATATATATATATATATATAGTGTTTTGGACATAATTGAAATGGGCCTGTTGACCGTTACATTTTGTGTAAACTTCATGATGAATAGATCAGAAGAAATGTCACGAAATAGCTTGGGGAAACTTTTGGTTCCTTTGACTTGCATCGAAAGTAAACAAGTTTTTTCTTTCCCCTGTAAAGTTACCATTTTGGAGATACAAGGTTTTGTTCCGACAACAGCAATATATTACACTCAGGTATAAATACATGGTATGGGACCTGCAATGCTGTGCAAAAGTCAGAAGGTTTTTTTTTTCTTTGATTAATTAAATTATTTGTTGATGGCTGTCTATAACATTATAGAACATATATTCATTTTTCAAGAGATACTTCGGAGGATATTAATTATAAGATAATTCACTTGCATAAGAGCAAAGAAGGTCAAAGCAAAAAGAGTGTAGAAACAGACGTTTCCAAAACGTTCAGTAAATGATTAAAAGTTTCTGAGAAAATATGATTCCCAGGTCTTTCCATGTCTCCAGGCCGAGACTGAGGTGTTGTGTATTGTGTGTATTGCTGTTTAATGATCAGGCTCTTTACAGGAGAACAGCTTTAGTCACACACGAC
This sequence comes from Pygocentrus nattereri, assembly GCF_015220715.1. Taxonomy (NCBI): domain Eukaryota; kingdom Metazoa; phylum Chordata; class Actinopteri; order Characiformes; family Serrasalmidae; genus Pygocentrus; species Pygocentrus nattereri. Next base: position 6,502,585 of record NC_051240.1, on the reverse strand, counting down.
CTGCAGTTTCACCATCTACAGTCCTTCAGTCCTCACCGGCCTGGAGGGGAGAGATGGATAGAGACAGAAAGAGAGAGAGAGAGAGCGTGAGAAGGAGTGAAAGATTCAGACTGAAACCACACCACCTGCCAAAAGACAATTATTTCTATTAGACATTTCAACCTTTTATTTACTTAAAAAATACCCTCACAGGTTCAGTGATCATAAAGCAGCTTTGGGCTAATCTTTAGGGCATATTTATCTTCAACATTCAGCTTCACATTCATCAAAGTGTCTTCCCTGGTATGAAGAGCAGGTTTTGCCAAAATTATGGTTTGATAGTTTTCGTTTTCAAACCTTTGTTACGACACATATTGAAACTCTTTTGTGTGAGGCTGGAGCTGATATAGATCATTCTACCAAACCCAAGGGCCAAACCCAACCCTATACAGAATATTTGGTCTTGCATTAAATACAAACTAATTTGGCAATTTTAATTTTTTTTTAGCTGTTTGAAGCTGCCAATACTGGGTGAAACAATATTAACTCTTCTTTCTTTAAAACAGTCTGCAAGTTCACCCACAAGACTTCACCATTTAATGAAATCAAAGGGAGAAATACACCAAACTAATTCATTTTTTTTCTATTTGGTTAATGGTTTGTTGTTAAGGTCATTAAAAACAGAATGATTTGCCATTTTGGGCTTGGTCCATTTTTTTGCCCAGGAGTGTAAATTTGAGATATATTTAAATGTTAAAAACTGGCACTATTACATGTACTTCATCTACATACCGTATGTGCAGATTGCTGCTGTGAGAACAAAACCTTGTATCTCCAAAATGATAAATTTACAGGAGAGGGAAAAAACATGCATTACTTTTAATGTAAAGTCAATGGAACCAGAATTTTTTCCAAGTACATTTGGGCCATTTCTTTTAGTCCATTCATCATGAAATTTGCACACAATGTAAAAAGCAACAGGCATTTTCAAATTATGTCAAAAAGTGAAAACGACTAAAATGGGCATATGAGGATTTGTTCCAACAGCAGCAATGTATTTCTTTATAACTACATATACGTGCATCTAGTTAAACATTTGGAAAAATGCCACAGTTGAAGATATTAAATGCATTAAGATTTTTTGCACATTTTATTGCCTATATGTTTGATTTGCACAAATACACTATATGGACAAGAGCATGTGAAAACCTGACTCTTCACACTTGCATGATGTCAAGTATGGGCAGTGGAACTTCTCTGGAGTTGAGTTCCATCCAGTAGCTTTAGGATGAGTTGGAGTCATCCAAAACTGCTCATTCAACATCAGTACCTGACCTCACTAATGCTCAATCAAATCTTCACAGCAACGTTCCAGCATCTAGCGTAAAACCTTCCCAGAGGATAAGAGGCTTTTACTGCAGCAAAGAGGGACAAACTCACTGGCAATACCAGAAGAAACACTGGATGAAAAGGTGGTAGTGTATTATACTGTATCGTTTTGCTCTAAACCTGATTAACTTTTAATACACTCATTTGTATTAAAACCATTTTAAAAAGCTTGTAGGTGTTCTCAAACTTCTCCAACCACTTTAAAAAGCTTGTAGGTGTTCTCAGACCTCCAGGAGGTTGTCCATTTTCTTCTTCAGAATGAATGAACTCTTGTCTTAAACAGCTGAATCTGCGAGTACATGTGTAGCTCCTGCGGAATGATTAACGATACTGCGCTTGCTTTTAGCTTTTAGCTTTTCAATTACAGCACTGCATTAATGGAGCAGTTTTTGTTTTGTTTTGGTCCTCTGTGACCACACTTTAGACACCCAATTATCCCTCCTATTGTTTGGCCGAGTCAGTGACAGAGCAGACCAGTGGGACGAGGGAGGTTCTCTTTTATCCACACCACACAAAGGAGGGGAGAATAGAGTGAAGAGTCATTCCTGACAGGTTTAAACAGAGCTTACCCAGAAGAGAGAACCCATTACATTGTTTATACTCCAGTTTTTTGTTGTTGTTTTAACCTTCATATAATGACATTGAGGTCATGAAGTTTTCTTTCTGTTACCTCTGCTTTGCTGGAGGAAAACAAATGAATCATTTAGCCTAAAGGTTGAAGTTTACTATGTTTACAAGACATTTCAAGCTCACCTGATTGACTCTCATGTTGCCTTTGTGTGCTAGCAGCATTATCGTAAAATGAGGAGAACTACCAATCAGTAACCAAGGATGCTCTTATGAGGAGGCCTGTGGGGCCTAAACATCTATTCCTAGTGTTGTAGTATTTAGACTTCTGGTAGCCTTCACCCTTCATTATCTGAACACTGCTTATTGATAGTATGCTGGTGACATCTCAATCGCACTGCCATCATTTTGGACAAGTTTAAGCTCATTCATCAGTGCTGTGGCTGTTTGTAAAGAGATAACAAAGCCATAACTGATCCAGCAAAGGCAGTAAAACGAGTTTTTAACCTGTTTTTAACTAGTATTGACTTGATTTCATTGGATTTGTGGCTGTAGTGATGACAAACAAAAAGGTTTCCTACTGCCTTTATTATTTTCACGTTCCAAACTGCATGTTAGCACACTAGATAGTATGCAAAACAATGCATATTCCATTAGAAGTGCCCTCATTAGTGTAGGAGGTGAAGTACAGAAGTATGTGGTTTGAGATGTGGTGTTAGATCAGCCAGTAAGACGCGTTCAGCAGTTCTAATGGCTGATTAGCTTTGCAGTGCTGCATATTAACTGCTCAGTAATGTGTAAACATCTCCAGGCAAAACTTTGAGAGATTTGTTGATTAAGGATCATTTGGTCAGTGCATTTATTGAGGTAAATTGATGGATTTATGGAGGTAAATTGATGGATTTATGGAGGTAAATTGATGTTAGTTTCATATTTGTCAACTTTCATAATTCTACGTTTAAGATGACTCAGTGTAACTAGCACCATTTAAGGTGGAACGGAAAATTCAAATGAGAAGCTGCTGGATAAGAAGCTGATTTGAGCTTAATAATTATGCATGAGTTTATTATTTAAAAACTTTTATTAGTTTTTATAAAATATCACGCCTCAGTGTTCTGAACTCTGGATATGTGCAGGTTATAAGGATCCAGGTCACCAATCTAGCTGATCTTCTTCTCATAGCATTTTCTGGAGATGCATGTAAAGCATCATGTCTTCAAACGTTTTTAGTGGTCATTCTGGTCTATGTTACTTGTTTTTTATCCACCAGCAGGGCCGTAAATGCAATAGAAGGGATGAGACGAGCTCTATCACAACACAGAGTTACAGCTTGTCTCGGTCTTTTCAACCCTCTTAATGACATAATCGAATACTATGAATAGGACTTTGTAGCACCATTGACACCATGAGTTGGTCAGCTTGTCATCCAATCAGCACTCAGTAGCACTAACACTACCAGCATACTGCCCAAAACTAGTTTGCAGTAGAAAAATGAAAAGATATCATAGTTAGAAAGTTTATACTGTTTTTATATATTACTTTCTTCTACTTTCCACTGTGGAATTCATTTTAATTCCTGAGTTCCTGACTTGTTGCTGACCTTTACCATTTCATTAGAGCAGTAGGAAAGACTCAGTGATCAGTGCCTATCCTTTATTTTTCTCAATTCAACTCTTTTTGGAGTCACTGATTATGCTTTAGAGAGCTTAAGCTAGATAACCAGAAAACATTAGAAGTAAGTTTCAGACATTTTCCCAAACATTGTTTAATTCCAAATACAAGTACAAATGTGTTTGCCTTGCATTTGTTACCGTGTTGACACAAGTAAGTATATAACAAGTAAGTGAAGAAGTAAATACAACCATCTTAGTGATATGCTATTGTGTGAAAGGTCACTTACTTTATCTACCAAAACAAAACACTCTACAACATAACAAGCAGCAACAGGAACATTGCCTGCAGGTATGGAGACGAAGTGCAAGTATTGCCTCCATCATTCCTTTCTTTTTTGTAGCTTTCGTATCATTCATCACTTTCATTTCTGCTTCTTCTATGCAAAACAGGATGGTTGCTGTTATAAAACCCCACCCTGTTTTCTATGTGCAGATTATATGATTTTTTTTTAGCCCATTTCTATAAAATTTTATCATTTTAATTTTATAATTTTATCTAGTGAAAGTGCCTTGTTCCATTTGCAGACATTTTGACTTGTTAAGCATTATTTCTTGATGATCTGCCAAAGGAACAGCACACTTTCAGTAGATAAAACTACTTTAAACAAGTAAACAATGTCTAAAAATGAAACACCCTTAACAACAATTCTATAATGCAAAGTAATAGCTATATTGAGTAGATTTAAGATAAGACATGAGTTTTTTTTTTCAGTGTACATTCATAATATGTTAGAGTACACTAGATTTTAGCCTGGTTCATTTTAATGTACCCTTCTTTTAGGAAACCCGACCTCTGCATACTGTTATTGCCTTTAACTCAATGATCTAACAAAACTCACAAATGATGCAACAATAGTATCTTTCTAGTCCAATTCTAGTCTATCTATGTAATTCTTCTTATTTTGAGATGGTTTTGCACTTATTATAAGGTTACCTAGTTTATTTCTAGAATTAGTCATTTAAGTGATGTGGTTCAGCTCAGTCCAGCCAGCAGGAGATCAGCACCGTCTCGAGTAAGGAGACTGGCTGTAGAACCTTATAGCAGTGGGTAAGAAAGATCTCACACGGTGCACTTGAACACAGTGCAGCTGTAACAGTCGGCCACTGAATGTGCTCCCCTGTTTATCCAGGGTAGTACGGAGGGGGTGTGAGGTGTCCAGGGCGGCTGACAGCTTATTGAGAGTCATTTGTTCTGCCACAACCTCCAAAGAGTCCAGCTTGACTCCTACAACTGGGCCTTCCTAATTAGTTTGTATCATTTGTTCAAAGCCTTTTTGCTAATGCTGTTGCCCAAACACTTAAAGAGAATGCAGCAGTGTTTAGAGGCTGTTTGAAAGGGGTTGGTAGCATTGTGTATTGGGGTGAGCCTTAGCGAGCTAGTGGGTGGGAATTAATCATGACTGAACTGGGGAGAAAGTTTTGCAAAATGAAAACAAACAAACAGTCAAGTTAAACTGCCAAGCTGCATCTAACATCAACGCCTTGGCCCAGGGCTAAAGCAGCAATGTAGGGCTCCATCTGCAGCAGAGCTTAAAGCTGCACCATGTAAGATTTCTCGGTTAAAACTGAAAGCATTACTGAGATCAGAGAATGGAAACAAGCTAAAAGATGGTGAGCGAGTGCTGCTGAGAGGTTGTAAAGACTGAAATAACCAAGTCAGAGGCATTAAGTTGGGATTGTTTTTGGACCACTTTGTTCACCTTTTACTCAAAAAGAGGGTCTGGCTTTATGTTTGAATGTAATGCACCCACACAATCGGGGGTCCGAAACCCAAAAGGCTTAAAAAGAGAAGATCAGATCAAGTTCTCTGATTAGACCCGACACTGGGACTCTCACATCCCCAGGTTAACCTGGCTGGTTTAGATTGTTAGTTTGCTCTCTGACATGCCGTAGCTCTACTGTGGTAGTTCTCTGGTATTACTTGTTAAACTTTTACAGCCAATTCCCATTATGAGACAGTGATAGTAGTGATCTGCTCAAATAAAAGTTAATGAATGTTTATGCTGCATAGAAATTTAAAGTCTGAATGGCTTCTTCTTCTTATGTAGTTACTATGGGGGTCTTCTCAGCCTCCATAGTAACTACATACGACTTTCTGTTAAAGTGTAGATGCTGACAAGTACACCAGTAAGGGCCACATTATGGAGAGGATACATTACCCACAGTCCACTCAACTATTCAAGACGTCACTGAGTTGATATGACGCGAGCCAATAGTTATGTATTTTCAATCAGTGAATGAAGCATCAGTTCCTCACCATTTTTTAAACAAGTGGATTGATGAGTTTGGCTCTAAATGCACCTTATGAGGTTTTGTTGGGGATAATTAATGATGAAGGGGAAGCAAAAACCACATGCAGTTCAATTGAATGTGCAAAGTGTACAATGACCATGTAGTCTGATGCATTTCTGTCTGTTGCAATTAACAGCAGCTGCACATCTTTTGTGCATATGTGCTGTATTGTACCTGTTTGATATAATAAATGTGAATAAAAAAATCACCCCCCCCCTTTGTCTGGCAATCAGAAAATAATAAAATAGATAATCCAGGACAGGGATGTCATTATAAGATGCACCCGAACTTTTTAAAGGAATTTGTTCATGGTCAAATGTTTTTGGGCAATGTTTGTTCATTTGTTTGAGAAGCGATTGGTCAATGTCAGCTTTGAGTCTAAGCCTGCACAAACAAAAGTAAACCCTTAATATGTGGCAACAGATGAAGGACCATATCTACCAGATGGAAAGAAAATCAGAGAGGTTTTTTGGCCTTTAGATAGGATGGAAAACAGAATGACCAACTTTGTTTTTACAATCGTCCCCCCAACCCCCCCCATGCCACCACTCTTCTTTATCTCATCCTCTTAGATGTCCTGTTTGCTATGCAGTCTGCGTTTGGTGTGTTTTTCTGGCATGTTGTTTTATGATGTCCTCTGGTCGAGAAGACAGCCATTAGGCCCTTATAATCCCACTGTAAGCTCTCTGTGTTCTATCTGTGTCCTGTTTGCTTGTGTGTCTCTGAGTTGCTTTTGCCTTTCATATCCTTTGTTACCATATCAAAACCTCCCAACTATTGTTTAGTTTTTATTCTTAGAATTGAAATTTTCAACCTATAAAACTTTAACTCAAAGTTTACTTGATCAAATTTTAAGCTCATGTACATAAATGTAATAAGGTACCAATTTTGAGTAACGACATTATAAAATATACAAACCATGTTATCTCTATGTTTTTATTCTTGGCAAAAAGGGTTCTAGTTAGTACCAAAAATGCTTCACTGACTTGTAACAATAGGGGGGAACCATATGCGACAATTTCAAAACCTTTGCCATAAGCCAATTCATGAAATTTCTGTCCTGCTAGGTCTGCCCTAGTCAACTGTAAGTGTATCAACAGCTCAACCACAAAGCAGTAAGCCATGCAAACTCACAGAATTGTGCTGTTAAGAGGTGAAGTGCTTAAACATCTCCTATCTTCTGCTGGATGTGGAAGCAACATAAGCCCAAGAACTGTGCATCATGAGCTTCATGAAATTGGTCTCTATGGCCAAGTAGCTGCACACCAGCCTAAGATGGAAACGTTACCTGGAGGGATAAATCATGCTTTACTATCTGGTAGTCTGATAGATGAATCTGGTTTTGGTGGATGCCAGGAGAACAATACAATGCATAGTGCCAACAATAAAGTTTGGTTGAGGAGGGATAATTGGCTTGGGTTATTTTTCACAGTTTAGTTCCAGTGAAGGGTGATGTTAATGCTACACCATACAGAAATTTTACACAAATATATGATTCCAACTTTATGGCAGCAGTTTGGGGAAGACCCTTTCCTGTTCCTGTGAGCCAGGCCTTTTCATTCAGAATCAGTGCCTGACACACTTTTTTGACTGAATGGCCACAAATTCCCTCAGACACACTCCAAAATCTTGTGGAAAGCTTCCCAGAAGAGTGGAGGCTGTTATAGGCACAAAGCGGGGGCAATCCACATTAATGCCTGTGGTTTTGGAATGGGAAGTCCAGCAAGAGGTAAATGTGTTGGCCAGGTGTTCACATACCATACCAAATTAGTGGAGCTCCCTTTTCATAAAGTGACCAAACTGAGGAAAAAAGAAATAAAGGATGCTTGGTAACACTATTTAAAGGTTACCTACATAGGGACTACATAACGCATTCATAAGCACCAAATAACATATTCATAAAGCAATATTTGAGTATTCACATCCAACATATGCTAGTAACGCCAAGATGACATCAGATGTTCTATGAAATAAATGAGACTGCACTGACATAAAGGGACCATAAACTAAAGTGAGGGATATTTGTGCCATTAATAATACTGTCATAAAGCATCACTCACAAGTAATGGAACTTATAGGGAAAGTCTAGTTTAGACCAAGTATCAGTCCTGTGTAGTTACGCATGAGTTGAAGTACAAAACCATTATGTCAACTATTATGGTCATAGGTACTCAAGATTTGCTTTATTAATACATTGTTTAGTGCATATGTATGTGTTATGATGCCCTTATGTAGGTAACCTTCAAATAAAGTGTTACCAGGTGTTTACAACAATAACTTTACATCAGTTTGAACTTATAGTACAACATCTTTTGTACATACAAACACAAATGTGGTACGGATTGAAGGATTAGATTTTATCCTCCTATAAAGATGTTGGTTTGGAGATTACACCATTTTGGTCTTGTGATGCGATGATTCAATATAAGTCATGTTGCCTCTGTTCACCATGAAGCTCATTTTAAAACATCACTTTAGGCCTCACCCCATTTCTGACTTGCATAATGTTGAAATTTGTTTGAAGCTCTCTCACCCACGCCTGTTCTCCTGCATGGTGAAGGCTGCACTGACATGTTTGAGTGTGCAGCGGCTGACGGAAGACTGAAACGGGTAGTGAATCAGTGAGTGAATCAGGCTGTGAATCAGTCACATTGCTATTTACCTGAAATCTCCAATGCTGCAAATCCCTCAGCTGCTTTCCAGCAGAAGGAAATCTCAGTGAAAACGTCGCTCCAGGGCGAAGTGAACCCACTGAAAGCTGTCAGAGAGAAATAGAGAAGCAGTTTAAGCTGATGCGCCACACTTTGACTCCATATAAACCAGATCTCTACCATTTCCAGCTACTGTTGCACACTATTTAAAACCACGGTGAAAGAAAATAAACTAAATCTGCGATTAATGATTTCTATAATCAATGAACCTATTGACTTTTATTTGACTACATGTCCTATTGACTACACTTCCTGTAGTGTTCTACAATCTATCAGAGTAGCAACATGTATTATAAGAGCTTTATTATATATATGATACATTACTAGGCACACAGAGTTAAAATTACAGTTGCTTGAGAATTATAACACATTTGAGGATTCTAGAACATTTGTTTGAGAATTATAACACATTTGAGGATTCTAGAACATTTGTTTGAGAATTATAACACATTTGAGGATTCTAGAACATTTGTTTGAGAATTATAACACATTTGAGGATTCTAGAACACTTGCTTGAGAATTGTAACACATTTGAGGATTCTAGAACACTTGCTTGAGAAGTATAACATGTTTGAGGATTCTAGAACACTTGCTTGAGGAATGTAACACGTTTTAGGATTCTAGAACACTTGCTTGAGAATTATAACATGTTTGAGGATTCTAGAACACTTGTTTGAGAAATTATAGCACGTTTGAGGGTTCTAGAACACTTGTTTGAGACTTCTAGAACATTTCTTATTGAATTATTTCATGTTTGTTATAGAAATCTTGCAAACTAGTTACAGAGACTAGAGCACTTGTCAAAACATTCTCACACATTAAGTTTCTAGCATGCTTGTTTGAGAATTAAAGACATTTGCTTGAAATGTTCAGCACACTTGGGCTAAAATGTACACTTGGCACAGACTTGTTGGAGAGTTCTAGTGAATTCACTTGATATTTCTAGAGCACTAGTTTGAGAGTTTGAGAACTGTAGCAGACATTTTTTTAGAATTCTTGAATACTAGCTTGAGAACTCTAGAACACTTTTTCGAGAATACTTGCATACTTGTTTGACTATTCAGCTGCATTTTCCTGAGAAATCTAGTGCACATTTTTGAGAACTCTACAATATGGAATGCACACTTGTTACTTGTTAAAACATTCTTCCATGTTGGAAAACTAGCGTTGTCCAGCTGCAGTCCCAGGTTTTAGAAAGCTGTTTTGATTAAAGCACTTCAGTGATGCTGAGGATCAGACCTGCAGGACTGAGCAGGCCGTGATGTGCGTGTGTGGAGGGGGCTGAAAGATCTTAATAAGGGAAAGACATGTGGCTCCTGTTCACAGCAATTACTCTGATGGGACAGAGTGTGTTCTCATCTTTTCATCTTTCTGAAAACAGTCTGACCAGCTCTGGTAATGAGAGTGGACTTCCTCCTCATTAGGAAATCCCTGCTGTCTGCGCAGGGCAACAGTCGAGCTGCTAATTGGTTCACTTTATAAACCCAATATTGATTCGGGTCAAGTCTGGCCTAAGTAGAGAATTACTGTAAAACACATTCATAGCAGTGGAGGCGTTTATGTGAGACTGTTCCAAATATGCTTAAAGCTGCAGCAGGTAGGATTCAGAAGAGAGTGGACTTTGAACATTTGAATGAGTATTTGGTTTATTTTACCAAGTCAAGTGGGGTGACCCTCGAAAATCCATAAAAATGTTCTGTTTATTTATTTATGTATACCCTTGGGCTCAAGGGTGAAAGTTCATACAAATGTCCAAGTACAAAGACTAGTTTATACATGCTCTAATATTTTGTATATTAATATAATTGTAGTGCAGTCATGGGCTGGAGGTTAGGGAACCAGCCCTGTGACCAGAAGGTCGCTTGTTCAATCCCCTAAGATGACAATATGTAACTGAAGTGCCCTTGATCAGGGCACCTAACCCCCAACTGCCCCTCGAATAGGGCTGCCTACCGCTCCGGGCAAGTATGCTGACTGCTCCCTAGTGTGTATGTGCTCAATAGTTTGTATGTGGTGTTTCACTGCACTGATGGGTCAAATGCGGAGGTGAAATCCCCTTTGTGAGACTAATAAGGGACACATAATCTAATGTGTGGTCACACCACATGACATTTTCTGGGCGACGTCACAAGTGCCAATGCAAAATGTTTAAAAAATTGAATAAATGAGTTTTGGTCAGTGTAGTTCAGCATATTTGACCTAAATCCACATCCTCCAATAAAAGGAACCCAAGCAGCTGCCTCTACTGGGACCATGGCTGAGGGGAAAGGGGCTCCACCAAAGCAACAAGAGATTTACTAGATAACAAATGAACATTTTTAAAAGCTAAGATGTTAAATCTGTCGTCCAGTTCTAGTATTGACTACACCTCCCTTAACATGTGGAGAACTCTTTCCTTACGCCTTCAGAAGTGACTGTCTTCCCAAGCACAACTTCTAAACCACACGCTGATATTTTCCCCCTCAGCTCTGCCAAGCTTGCAGTAATTCCAGCTTAGTTTGGTTTCTGTGGCCCTGTTCTTTTATCCTGCAGGAGTTATTGCTGTGTTGTGGATCTAATAACGCAGCTCATAGCTTCCCACTAACATCAGCAATTCATTTTCGCACCAGCATGATTTTCCCTGACAGGACTGGGTCAGACTTTCACATACTGCTCAGATTTGCTATAACAGAAAAGTCAACATGGCCTACATGGTGATGTTTTTTTTCAAGATCAAATGAAATTCGCACTTTTTTGATTACAGAGAAAGTAGAGATTTTAAAAGAAATCTTAGAAAAGGGCTGGTGTGTTTGTGAAAAGCTGTAGTACCTCTTCTTCACCGCTTGGGGCCGCAGTTTCACATGTAAATGAGATGGTCGCTGTTCATGGTGCTGAAACATTTCATATACATTACTATGAAGAAGACATTTACATTTTTTGGTATCTGGGAAGCTGTAACTGGACTTTTTAGCAGTTAAGTTAATAAACTTATAAATAGATTAGAGAATTTACCCCGTGATGACCCCCAGGAACACGCAGGTCCACACTACGTCCAGCCAAAAGCAGCCATTTCTCAGCTTGACCCATCTGTATTCTGACAACCTCTGCCTCAGTCGCTGAGAATGTCTAGCAGCATCTTATTTGGGTTACTGTGCACTCTTAAAAAATGGTTCTTCAAGGGTTCTTCAGTACAGGGAATGGTTCTACTTGGAGCTCTGAGCTCTGCGTAGAACCATTCCTTGCTTAAATGGTGAAACGGTTCTTCAGACTGATAAAAAATGTGTTCAGTTCTATTTGAAATCTTGTTGAAAATGGTTCTAAATAGCATCGAAAAGGGTTCTCATAATGTTACAACAAAAACACCATTTTCAGTGCTATGTAGAACCACATTTAAAAAGGTCCTATAGCATCTTATTTGGGTTCCTGTACACTGTTAAAATGATGATTCTTCATGGGTTCTTCAGTAAAAAGGCTGGCTCTATTTGGAGCTGTACGCTCTATACAGAACCTTAATTGAAAATGGTTCTACATAGCATCCAAACGGGTTCTACCAATGTTGCAAGCTCAATGTCGCAACAATATAAGAACCCTTTTTTTTTCCGATGCTATGTAGAACCATTTTCAAAAAGGTCTTAAATAGTAGCATCTTATTTGGGTTCTAGTACAGTCTTAAAAAGATGGTTCTTCATGGGTTCTTCAATGAAGGGATCGGTTCTACTGGAGCTGTGAGCATAGTATAGAACCATGTCAACCTTAAATGGTGAAATGGTTCCTCAGGTTGATGGAGAAGGTGTAAATATGTAACATCAAAAGGTTCTACTAACGTTAAAAGCTCAACATCATAGCAGTAGAAGAACCATTTTCAAAAAGGTCCAGCATAGAACTATGAAAACTAAAGAACCATGAAACCATGAAATGGCTCTATGGAGAACCCATACCATGCTCATTATATTGAAGAACCAGCTTTTTAAGGACGTAGCACTACTGTATCCTTGTTCTACGACAAAAAGAGATATTTCTGGAAAATGCTGGAAAACTGTAAGGCATTTCACAGCCGTCCTCCAGGGAATACAGCGCTGTGTTTCCACAGACAGCTGTAGGAATTCTTCCAAGCTCGCGCGCAGGTGATTTCAATGGGCTCCTGATGAAGTGGCTCCTGAAGGGCGACCACGGGAATCTTCTGCATTGCACTGAGAAACCAAAGGGCGCTCGTGAGCACGAACTAGCGGCCAATCCCTGCGCGGGACGCGGGGAACTGCCAGCCAATCCCAGCGCAGGATGGGCGTGATTTGCGTTAATCGGAGCCGGAGGTTCGGCGATGGATTCGTAGTGAACGGGATCACCATCGAGCATCTTTGGAGCGAAGTTGCGCGCGGAGTTCTGCACGCGGCTTGGGTGGATGCAAAGAAATTGTCCAGGCGATGCGTGCAAAGTCCAGCTCTCTGTGAGGACGCAGAGGAAAAAGGGGGAAAGAACTCGGGAAGAAAGCATCGCAAACGTGCAACTTGCTGGATATGCGTTGAGTGATCGGTCGCTTGTGCCATGCACTGAGGAGCGCGAGGCAGCCGCAGCAGCAGCATGTCCGCTGGGTTTTGTCGCTGGTTTTGGTGAACACAGACGGAGGGAATAATGGTCAGAAGATGCCTGCTGACGTTCAAACCGTTCAGGTGAGCAAGGGTAGCAGGAGAGGGTGATAAAGAGCAGTGATTAATGGCTTGCAAGCATCCGATTCTCTGACTGGGGCAAGTTTATAGCCTTGCCATTCAGATACAGTGCGATACAGAGTATGTAAGTGATGGTTATGATAGTACAGAGCAATTCAATACAGAGGGCAGAGTATTGCATAGTACAGTGTAGTGCATTGTAGACTAAACAGTGCAAACTACAATGAAATATAATATGCTTTGCATTATGCAATGCAATGTATTATAGAGTATGCGATGAATAATACAATGCGGTAAGATGCAATGCAGAATAGAATGAAATAAGATGCATCCTAATAGAATAAAAAGTATGTACAGTATAGTGCAATGCAATATAGATGCAACTACAAACTGCAGTGCAATGTACTTCAGAACATGCAATATAGTGTGGAATGCATATTACGCTGTGATGCAAACTATGCAATGGAATACAGAGTCTATAATGCCTTATGATATGCCAGGCAATGCACAGTACAATGCAATATACAGCATTCATGATACTGGATGCTGCCAATTGTAGTATTTCCTATAATGATGGGAACCCCTTTGGACACACTTCTGCCAGTAAAAGTAAGCTTGTTCGCATGTGGTCAGCGCACATTCCTGCAGACTGTGTATCCTTAGCTGTGGCTTTCGGCTGTGCCATCACTCAGTAATGAGCTCATTCCCCTGTCTCACACACACACACACACACGCTGTCAGACCACACAGACCACAACACGTCTGTCCCGTGAGCGGCGCTGCACGGTCTGCTGATCTCGCCTCCTGCGAGACACACTGAGAGTAGAAACCTGGAGCTCTGGCTCAGCAGCTGTGACTCAATCTCTCGTATGAACTCACATTGTCATGAACTACTATGAGCCTTCTCTGAATGATAGTCGCGAAAACAGCAGGGCCACATCCCAAGTCTATCTGCCGTAGAGGTGCATGCAAGTGGCTGAATTTTAGGGAACAATTTCTATTATTTTGTGATATATATATGTGTAATATATAATATGGCATGACTTTTGCTCAGGCCACCGTAGTTTCCATGTTATTTTTCTGTATTATATTATATTCTGTAAATAAACAGTAATAGTGCGTTAACTTGTGCCATTTGACCAGACGAGTGCATATGGCTGTATTACTCTACTTTAAAAAGTTCCCCAGAATAGTTACCCGGGGCGCTCGCTGTCCAAAACTGAAGTGCTGAAATAATTCACTTCTAGTCTTACAAGGACGTTCACCTGACTTGAAGGGTATCGGTGAGTTCTACTGGTGAATAGAAAGTAACATGCAGCTGTATATAAATATTAAACTTTATTAAATAACATAACTCCTCATAAATTTCAGCTGTATTATCAAATCTACATTCCAATCTATATCTGCTGTAGTTCACAGTTCACCAAAACAATACCCAGGAAAGATTAATGTTTGAAAGAATAGGATTTATCAGCTTTGCTATGCTCTACACTCACCAAGCACTTTATTAGGAACATCTCAACAATTGTTGTCCATCTTATCAGCTCCACTTACTGTATAGCTGCACTTTGTAGTTCTACAGTTACAGACTGTAGTCCATCTGTTTCTCTGAATACTTTTTACCCTGTTCTTTAATGATCAAGACCCCCACAGGACCCTCACAGAGGAGGTGCTACTTGGGTGGTGTGAGTGTATCAGACACAGCAGTGCTGCTGCAATTTTTTATCAACCTCAGTATTCCTGAGAGAGGTCTACCAAGAAAAATATCCAGCCAGCAGCATCCTGTGACCACTGATGAAGGACTAGAGGATGACTACAAACTGTGCTGCAGCAGATGAGCTGTCGTCTCTGACTTTACATCTACAAGGTGAACCAACAAGGTAGGTAATAGAGTGGAGTGGACACAGTGAGTGGACACAGTGTTTAAAAACTCCAGCAGCATTGCTGTGTCTGATCCACTCATACCAGCGCAACACACTAACACACCACCACAATGTCAGTGTCACTGCAGTGCTGAGAATGAAGCACCCAAATAATCCCTGCTCTGTGGGGGTCCTCACCAGTGAAGAACAGGGTAATAAAGTATACAGAGAAACAGATGGTCTACAGTCTGTAACTGTACAACTACAAAGTGCAGCTATACAGTAAGTGGAGCTGATAAAACGGACAATGAGTGTAGAAACAAGTAGATGCCAAGATAATACTTGAAGTAAACAATGCCTAATTTAAAAGACTGATCCAATTTTTGTCAGGAAGCTCCAGTCAGCTGGCAGTGTCATCTTAAAGTCTTCTAAATGTGTTCATGTTGCTGTGAGATAATTTGGCAAGATGTTTCCTCTCAGTAAACCAAGTCTGTTCCTTGCCTTCTTGGTATTTAAAAGCACTCTAGATCCCCTCTGTGTTCTTGGCCTGTCGCAGCTCAACGAGCACCCTAACTAAGCAGTCAGGAACATTGATCTTCTGGCTGAGGAATTCTGGTAGTTTGGATGGAAATTTGGACTTTCTGGGGTTCTGATCATCGAGTTAGAAAGAAATGCAAATCACACTCCCAGTGAAGCCCCCAGTGATGAATTAATACACTAAAGTCTTCATTAAGTCTAGGTGAACTCATATAAACCAGTTTGAACCCACTAAATAATCCATGGAGTTAAAGGAGGAACATCCAGTGCCCTCTTATTATCAAATGCTGTTTAATGCCCACCCCACACTGTCTGGAAGAGCAGCACTGTACCGGTACATTTTTTTAAACTTATAGGTGGACAGTACGATGTTTTATTGTCAATGTGATGAATTTTGTCATTGTGACACACATTATGCTTTCCTGAGTGTATTGTGGATATTTTCCGTGTTTCAGTCTCTTAGTGGAACTTTTAATTTAACATGCGGTCAAATTTTTAAAAAAAGTACCATCAGGAAATTAAGAGTTTGATGCCCTTTGTCGGGTCCAAGAGATGAACACTGTCCTCACTCTCTCTGGGTGGGAGGGTGTTTCTCCCTCTTCCCCCATCACACAGCATCATGCTAGCCTGCACAGGCATCTGTTAACAGATGTAACAGAATTAGCAGTTAGCATTCTCCTCCAAGCGTGCCGAGCAGTCCAATGACTCTGTATTAGCTGCAGTTTGAAAAGATGTAGCTCCACTTTAATTGTGATTAAAAGGAACTTTATTTAGCTACAGGGTGGAATGTGACCAAATTAGTGGATACAATTTTCTAAATAAAACTAGTATATTGTACAGATGCATTCTCTAACTAAATTGCAGATGACATAGCCTTTAAGGTGTGACCACAGCGACAAGCGAATGATGCTAAAATAAATGTTTAGTACCTTTTTCTCCAAATTTTAACTGTGTACGTTTTCTGTAGAATTGCAAGGCATGGCCAATACAAGAACTCGCAAAGAAACAGCAAAACAGAGGGCTTATGTAATCGAAACGGCAGCTGATTAGAGAAAGCGAGAACACAAAGTCTGGAATTCTGGTAAGAGCGACCTCTGTAGCTGAAGAGGGGAAATAGCTGCAGCAGGTGTGACCGATATATAATATTTCACATGCATAAGGAAGGAGAAAGACAAAAAATAAAAACAAAAAAACAAACAAGAGTTCCCAAAACTAGAGAGCAAAAAATGATCAAAAGCCGAAGAGAAAACGAGACTCCTAACAACCAACTGGAAGACCTGGTAGACACCAAACTGTCACCCTCAGATAAACAGCACTTAAAGGTTTCATCTTTGAGAGCTCCGTTCTTGCTTCTTGAAAAGTTCAGGTGTTTCTGTCCATCCTTCCACTGCGTTAATTTGACTGGATGTAAAATAAACAAAGGGTGGTCTTTGACCGTCAGAGTACTCTATATAAATGGGAACTGATAGTCTGTGTAGCCAAACATGTCCAGACAGCCCTTCTGATTAGTAAACCTAGTTAATTTAAGGTGCACCCATTGCTGACACAGGCAGGCACAATGCCCAATGCCAATCATCAGCTATTGGGATATAAAGCCATCCCCCAAGAATTGGGCTGTGGAGCAGTGGAGAGATGGAGCTCCATCCAATCCAACACCTTTGGGATGAGTGGGAGTGATCCAGAACTGATCATCCAACATCAGTACCTGACCTCACTAATGCTCTTGTGGCTGTGTTCTCTGTAGGGTGTTGCGTAATGACTACATGTAGCAAATAAACATTAAAGCCGGTCATTATATTAACAATATCAATTCATGTGAATATTTTCTCATAAAAAACATCACACATTATTATTGCAGCTTCATAAGAAAATAACACACAAACAAACACTATCTCCATAATATTGAATTGAATGTTGTACAGTAGTGTTTGTTATGCAGAACTCAAAGAGGCAACACTAACATTCTGAATCAAATGGTAAACGACCTCTTCATCTGTTATTCAGGTCTGCGGCCTCAGGTGAAAGTGTGCAGGCCAAAGTTCTTGGAAATCCTCCCAAAGTCGCCTGTTCGCTCCTAACCATCACCAACACACACAGGATCTGATACCGACTTGCCCAGAAAACCAATTAGGAGATAGTGGATCTTTGCTCTGAGCCAAGCAGAAGACCAAAGCGTTTACTTTAAATCCATTAATTAGAGAGGATATAATCTCCTCACACGCCTAAGCTAAGCCTTTGAATGCATCTAAATGGTAAAGAGAAGGAGGATAGACTGATGCTCTGATATGCTCTCCAAACTTCTCTGTGTAAGCTGAGAGGAACCAGTTTATTAATTTGGCCTTTGATCTATGGCTCAGCTATGCCCTTTACCCTTTAAAGGAAACGTTTGGTGAAAAATTGAATGCCTAATTCTAGGAATGTTGGTTTGCTTCTCTAATAATAACTCTCTAAATTATTACTCTTGTATATTCTATATATTGTTACTGCTATGTGGTTTCTGACACTGTATAACCTACTGTTACCTATAAACATGGACAAAAGTGCATTTATGCAGTACTATGCAAAAGTCAGAGACTGCCCTTCATCACAATTCCAGTCAAAACAGCTTTGAAGTTATTTTTCAGGAGATTTACTGAGGAGATTAGATATTGTCATTCAGGTCTCTAGAACAGGGATGAAGAGTCAGGTGAAGGTTTATTTGTGCAAACTCCGTGTCAGAAACAGGCAAGGTCAAAACCAATTTATTTTTCAGAAAATCAATACTAACCATACAAAAACAGACTCATACTCAGGAAACATAAACCAAAGCAGAAAGTTGTAACCAGTGTCGCAGGACAAGTAACACTTAGTGTTGCAGGGTATGGTCAGTACAAGACCTCACAAAGGAATGGAGAAGAACAGAGGTATTATACTTAAAACGGCAGCTGATTAGAGACAAGCGAGAACGCAAAGTCTAACCTTCTTTTGAGAGCGACCTCTGCAGGGGAGGAGGGGAACTGGCTGCAGAAGATGTGACAGATATAAGATAATTTACTTTCATACAGACGAAGAGAAAATAGCAAGCGTTCCCAAATTTGGAGACCAAAAAACGAGTAAAAGCTACTGAGAAAATGGGACTCCTAACAACCACCCGAAAGACCTGGTGGACACCAATATATATGTATTATATATGTAAATTAATGGAACCAGACTGTTTTCCAAGTCATTTTGAGCTGTTTCTTTTGGTCCATTCATCATGAAATTTACACACATGTTAAGAGCAACAGGCATTTTCAAACTGTGGCAAAAATGAAAAATAGAGACAGTAATTTAATGGAATGAGAGTTTGTGTTTTATACCCATCAATTTATTATTTGCAGTTTAAATAAGACAGAATCTTAAGGCAGCCCAAACACTAACTTTTTAATGGAACATAACATGTTGAATTTTTTAGTTTATTGGCCCTTTCATTTTTGACAAAGAGGATATCCAATCAAATCAAGCTTATTTCCTGAAGAGTTCCACAGGTGTGGCTGTCCATCCTTCCACTGTGTTAACAGTAATTGGAAGCAAAATAAATGAAATGGTGGTCTCTGACCATCACACGGTACTCTATATAAATGGGAACTAAAAGTCTGTGTAGCCCAAAATTTCAAGGCAGCACTTCTAATGAGTAAACTCAGTTACTTTAAGGTGCACCAATTGCTGACACAGGCACACACCATGCCTGATGCCAATCATCAGCTATTGGGGTTTAAAGCCCCCAAGAATTGGGCTGTGGAGCAGTGGAGCTGAATTCTCTAGAGTGATGGAACTTCATCCAATACCTTTGGGGTGAGTTGGAGTGTCCAGAACTGATCACTGAGTGTCCAGCATCAGTACCTGACCTCACTAATGCTCAATCAAATCCTCACAGCAATGTGAGCCTATTCAGAAAAGTAGAGGCTATTACTGCAGCCCTCTTGACTTCAGAAGAATGGTACATAGTGTATCTTATTTTTGAGGATAGTCATGTGCTTATCTATGAAAACGTGTCCAGTTACAGTTTTTGGGTCCAACACTATTGGCATTATCTCCTGTCCTTTACGCACTGCCTGCAGCCCGGGCTTGGCTGTAGCTTTCTGTGTCTGAAAGCAGATGATTATGGTTAAGTAATAATCTCAGAGGTGTCCTTCACTGAGCCCTTGGATTATGATGGCAGGGATATAAACTCTGGGTTTTTTTTGGATTATTATCACGCAGAAGCAGATGGTGTTTTGCAGATGATGGAAATAAAGTCTGCGTCTTGTCTTTGATCTGTTGTTTCCCCTTGTTCCATTTCTCTCATTGTGAGCCATGGTGCTGGTCTTCATTCCGACAACTCATTAATATGCTCTGGTGGAGTGTGAATATATTTACTTTTATTTAGATGAGGGCCGTATCTACGTGGCATATATCATGCAGATACTCATAGGCCTTGCTAGTATTTGTATTTTGAGCAGGGATGGCAATGCTGTGCACAGTTCTGGAGTTTTATTGTTGCTGATTATAAATGCACCCTCAGGAGGAGCTGTGTGAGTTATCTGAGCTGTCGTTAACACAAAGGCAGGATGAGGAACTGAGGAAATATTCTACATCTCACACACTCACACCTGCAGAGGCTCAGCTGCCTGTTGCATCTCTATTCCCAAAGCCCGCTAGCCTTTCACCTTTATCCCGCAGCTAACACTGTACTGCACTCTGACTCACAATGTCTTTCTTTCTTTCTTTTGCTGCTAAAACACTGAAAACAGTGCACTGAATTGTGTTGAGTGTAATGTGTACATCGCAGTGGTGAACCGTGCACTGTGTACAATATCACAGTAGAATTTCAGTAAATTAACAGAATATTAATAGTAAATAACAGTAAGATAACAACTCATACTGGGACAACTCAAACCTGGAACACAAT
The DNA here is from genome assembly GCF_015220715.1 of Pygocentrus nattereri. NCBI lineage: Eukaryota > Metazoa > Chordata > Actinopteri > Characiformes > Serrasalmidae > Pygocentrus > Pygocentrus nattereri. Next base: position 6,482,023 of record NC_051240.1, on the reverse strand, counting down.
ATTACTGTTACTGTAGTTTTTATGTCACTTAAGTCTGGTCTCAAGACCATAAACTAGTGGTTTTGGTCTCGTCTGAGTCTCAAGCTTATTTGTTCTCTTCACCAAAAACTCATATTGGCGGTACCAATTGGTGGTAGCAGTTTTTGATCCTTCAGTGTTCTATTATTTTAACAACCTAAACGCTTAACACTTAAAACAGTTTAATTGTTTAAATTGAAATATGAATGCCTTTTAACAGTTTTTTAACTGTTTGGAAACTTTAACCATGTTTATATGTGACATCAAACTAGAAAAGTGACCATATCTTGGTTTTCCCAGAAACAGGCCATAAGAAGCACTCTTTCTTCAAGAGTTTTTAGTAATGGCAATAGAACCATTTGAATGCATGTATTTTGCCTGGTGGTAGTTCAAGTTCAAGAGTTTTATTGTCGTATGTACAGCAGAAACAGGCAGATACACTGTACAATGAAATTCTTACTTTCTTACAATAAAACAGAGTACAAGAATAATATATATATATATATATATATATATATATATATAGTGACAGTGCGAGGCACATAATGCGCAGAGGTCGCCAACTTTCTGCAGAGTCAATCACTAGACCTATAAACTTCATATGGCCTTCAGATTAGCTCAAGAACAGTGTAGACAGTTTCATGGAATGGGTTTCCATGGCTGAGCAGCTGCATCCAAGCTTTACATCACCAAGCGCAATGAAAAGCGTGGAATGCAGTGGTGTAAAATGCCGCCACTGGACTCTAGAGCAGTGGAGACGTGTTCTCTGGAGTGACCAATCACGCTTCTCCGTCTGGAAATCTGATGGACGAGTCTGGGTTTGGTGGTTGCCAGGAGAACGGTACTTGTCTGACTGCATTGTGCCAAGTGTAAAGTTTGGTGGAGGGGGGATTATGGTGTGGGCTTGTTTTTCAGGAGTTGGGCTCGGCCCCGTAGTTCCAGTGAAAGGAACTCTTAATGCTTCAGCACCAAGAGATTTTGAACACTTTCATGCTCCCAACTTTCTGGGAACAGTTTGGGGATGACCCCTTCCCGTTCCAACATGACTGCGCACCAGTGCACAAAGCGAAGTTCCATGAAGACATTGGATGAGTGAGTTTGGTGTGGAAGAACTTGACTGGCCTAGTTGGCCTCAAGTTGAGTCCTGACCTCAACCCGATAGAACACCTTTGGGATGAATTACAGCAGAGACTGTGAGCCAGGCCTTCTCGTCTAACATCAGTATCTGACCTCACAAATGCGCTTCTGGAAAAATGGTCAAAAATTCCTATAAACACAGTCCTAACCCTTGTGGAAAGCCTTCCCAGAAGAGCTGAAGCTGTTATAGCTGCAAAGGGTGGGCTGACATTGTATTAAACCCTATGGATTAAGAATGGGATGTCACTCAAGTTCATATTTCATATGTGTGTGAAGGCAGACGAGCGAATACTTTTGCCAATATAGTGTGTGTGCGCATATATATAATAATAATAATAATATATATATATATATATATATATATATATATATATATATATATATATATATAATATATAATGTATGTATATTATATGAAATACACTGAATATGTAAAAATATAAAATCAATAGTAAAAAGTACAGTTATATGTGAAAAGTTGAAAGAAAAAACATTTTATGGCACCAAACAGGTGCTAGTCATGTAATCCTTGTTTGGTACTATATAGAAGGTAGGAGTGCAGAATTGATTGCATTGTCACTTTCTTTATGTCTGTGCTATACTGAACTTTCACCTCTCTTCTCTTTCTTCTTCTTCTTGGTCTCTATCTCTTCCCCTCTGTGTTCCAGGATCTTTGTGGTGGGGATTGGTTTCTTCAGTCTGTGTTTTTTAATGACCTCCCTGGGCGGCCAGTTTTCAGCCAAGCGGCTCACCGACTCGCCATTCACCGTCCGGACAGAAGGTAGCTTTAATAACAAGTACCAAAACTTTTTCTGATGTGCTGAGTGTCCCCTCAGACTCAGACTAAAGCCCCGATGGCTCTGATTGTAAGTCCAGCCCAGTGTGGCCTCCTGGCCTTGTTAGTGAAGAGTTGGCCATGCTTTTTATGTCATGGTTGAAAAAGCTTCTCCCCGATGGAGGTGGATCCAGGGTTTAACCTGTAGAAGTCTGGAGTTATTGTTGGTACAAATAAAAACATCATTTTTTAGGAATTATTTCTCTCTCATAGCTCATTGAAACTCCTGAAGCTCATTCAACATCAGAGAAATCATGTGGAACATGCAGAGTCGAAACTTTCAATTCACACCACATTGGTACTTGTAAGTAAAAGAGGAGATATTTTAAGAAAACAATGTTACTGCATTACAGCGATTTTATCACAGGGAGGGTGTTCTTAGGCATGACGTGAAGCACGGCAGACAACACAAAATATTTAAAAATGCACAATTTTTATATAGTAATAATAATAATGTATTATTAATAGCAATCAACATAAAAAATATTCTGTCAAGAAATGTAGTTCCTTTAGAGTGTGGTGCCAAGCAACCATGGACTGCTGAATGAGCAGAACGTTTGCTCACCCATCGCTGTATATTGTGGTCACTTCATGACTTTTAATACTTTTTGTCATATAACCATGAACATATGATAACACAGCAGTTTATAAGCATTTTTCGCTATAAGCACTTTTTGATCACCAAATTACCACCGCAAATCTTATTTAGCACCAATCCAGTGGTGCCCCTCTTCTCACATCGGGGCTGAATCTCAAATGGCTCCTGCTCCCTACTTAGTGCACTACATAGGAATTTAACTACTAGATCCTGAACCCCAAGGTTGTGAAAAACAGCTAGGAAACAGTCATTTGCCACATCCCCACTCAATAAATGATACAGTATTTGTAGAGGCTAGAATTTCTAAACCTTTATAGCTAACACACTATTTAGGGAGTACAGAGTTATTTGGGCTTTAGCCTGGGTTTCACATGACTTACAATGGAAAATCATTTGAAGTGTGTAAGAAATTCAAGTGACATTTTTAGACTTTTAGACTGTTATTTTACAGTTAATCATACTGTAAGTGCCTTAATTAAAGCCTGTGATATTAACTGTAGAGTTGTTTAGGTTGTTAAATATCTTTTAGCCAGTTAGCTAAATGACCAGCCTAGTTCTAGTTAAGAACATAAGTTGTCAGTCCATCAAATAAGGGGTTCTTACTTCATCAGTGCACTTGTGGTGCATGCAAGCAGCATTACAGCCAGAGATTATTCTACTAACAGCACAAGGGTTTTTCGTGCCATGGTGCATTAATAAATAATTCAGTTGTTCTGAGGCAGTGTGCGGAAGATAGGTGTGAGATAGGTTTGCGGAAATCGCTGAATTTTACAAAGGCTATGAATCTGCTGGCTCAGCCAATCAGATATTATGACCAGAACTGTCTATTTTATAATATGATTTGAATTTGATGAAAATTGTTGTGGGTATGGTCTTTTTTGTTGAATGAAAAAAAAACATCCCTTACATTTTTTACGTTAAGCCAAATGGAAACAAATTTGTCCATAGAGAATGTATTTTGAAGGTAAATGTTATTCCTACGTAATTATGCTGTCATTACATATAATTACATCTAAACGGTATGGAAAAGTGACAGTAATAATGTTAGACTTCTAGGAGTTAAAGGCAACTTGCTCTCTCTCGCTCTCTCTCTCTCTCTCTCTCTCTCTCGCTCTCTCGCTCTCTCGCTCTATCTCTCTCCCTCCCTCTGGGTTTATAATGAGGAAATGACTCCCTGGAGACTCCACTCAAGGATGGAGAATGCATAAATAGTTCAGCCCCCGGGCATCCCCTGTCTTTGTGTGCTGGTTGGAGAACTTGGCTGAGACTCTGGAGGTTGTGGGTTCAATCCCAGCTGATTGCTGCTGCCACTGTAGCCTGGGGCAGTTTCCTCCAGGTGATGTGTCCTACAGTTGGTTAGTTTAAGCTGCTTTGGGCAAAAAGCATCAGCTAAATGACAAGTGTCTGAGTGTAGTGACTGAATGTAATAAGCTCCATAAGTGCTGGTTTGAGATTCTCTTCTATTACAGTACAGTTTTTAGCAATTGGTGGATTTATGGCAGTTTATACACTAAACACTTACACTAAAACACTTTATACACTAAACACTCATACACTAAAAGTATGTGGACACCCCGCCTAATAGCTGACTTCAGCTGTTTCAGCCACACCCACTGCTAACAGACATATGAAATCAAACAGACAGCCATGCAATCTCCTTAGGCACACATTGGCAGTAGAATGGGTTGTACTGAAGACCTGAGTGACTTTAAAAGTAGCACTGTCGTAGAATGCTGCCTTTGATACAAGTGTATGAAATTTCTCCTCTGCTAGTTCTGCTCCGGTTAAGTGTAAGTGCTATTATTGTGAAAAGAAAGCATCTAGGAGCAACAACAGCCGAGCCTTGAAGCAGTGGACCATACAAACTCACAGAGCGGGGAAGCATGTAGCATGTAAAAAGTCTTGCACAAAGTGGGCTCCATAAAGATATGGCTGATGAGTTTGGTGTGGAGGAGCTCCAGTGGCCTGCACAGAGCCCTGACCTCAACCCTGAACACCGTTGGGATGAACTGGATTGTGTATTGTGAGCCAGGCTTTCTCGGCCAGCATCAATGCCTGACCTCTCAAATTTTGACTGAATGGGCACAAATTCCCACAGACCCACTCCAAAAAACACCAGCAACATTGCTGTGACTGATACACTCATACCAGCGCAACACACACTACCATGTTAGTCACTGCTGTGTTGAGAATGGGCTACCACACTATCTGGACCATGTGGGACGCAATGGTCTCATGGTGGTCTGTCTCTATTGTTGGATGAGGTTGAGGGAGCTGCAACAGTCTGTAATAGTGATGCATCCTTAACCTCTTAGAATCCCAGGCCAAAAACCAAACCCGGAAACTGAATCACGTTGACAATAAAGAAACAGGTTACATAAATTAAAACTACTCAATGATTACAGTATGGAGACTACAGCTACATATTTCAACGTACTCGACAACAGAGAGCAGTTGATCATCCAAACAATGAATTCCATTATTTTTAGTTAGATTTTTCACACTGGCTGTCGTTTGTGAATGTTTCATCATTTACGAAACTGAGGCCACAGAGGACGCCAGCATGCTTGCAGGGACTATACAACAAAGTTGAGAGCATGAAAGTGTTCAAAATCTCTTGTTCTGCTGAAGCATTAAGAGTTTCTTTCACTGGAACCTGAAAAACAACCCCACACCATAATCCCCCCTCCACCAAACTTTACACCTGGCACAATGCAGTCAGACAATTACTGTTCTCCTGGCAACCGCCAAACCCAGACTCGACCATCCGATTGCCATTGACAGAGAAGCGTTATTCGTCACTCCAGAGAACCTGTCTCCACTGCTCTAGAGTCCGGCGGTGGTGCTTTACACCACTGCATTTGATACTTTGCATTGTGCTTTGTAATGGAAGGCTTGGCTGCAGTTGCTCAGCCATGGAAACCCATTCCATGAAGCTCTCTACGCTGTTCTTGAGCTGATCTGAAGGCCATATGAGATTTGGAGGTCCGTAGTGATTGACTCTGCAGAAAGTTGGTGACCTCTGCGCACTATGCACCTCAGCGTAGTGACGGACCCTGCTCTGTCATTTTACGTGGCCGACCACTTTGTGGCGGAGTTGCTGTTGTTCCCAGTCGCTTCCACGTTGTCATAACAGCACCAGCGATCCATTCTTTTACTAATGTCTGTAGAAGCAGTCTGCATGCCTAGGTGCTTGGTTCTCTACATCTGTGGCCATGGAAGTGATTGGAACACCTGAATTCAATGATTTGGATGGGTAAGTGAATACTTTTGGAAATATAGTGTAGGTGTGCTTTACTTGCAACTTAGTAGAGACCGCTACCTTATGTGTTGTCTGTCCAACAGTAACCTGTTTTCCCAGTTTTGACTTAAAAAAAACACTGGTATCTGTTTTTCTTACAAGCTAAAATTATATTGATTTTCACTGCAGTCGAATGTAACGTAAGAGGTCAAATTTGCGCATAAGCTTTATTAATTGATTGATGTTAAATGATGCTGTTCTTGTATTGTTTTTTTGTGTCTTCCATTAAATCTGCTCTTTCTGTCAGTGGTTCAATACTGCTTCCATATCCTTGTACTCTAGTGTAGACCTCAGATAACACTCAGGTATATAATATTGATCCTGGGCTTTGAGCTGAAATGTATGTTGGACTGATGCAGAAGTGTTTGGTCATTAGCCGATCCATGAAAGGAAAATGAGGTAATGAAGAAAGCCTGGAACTTTGACCCATGTTCTGCATCATTATTGCATCTTTTCAACACATATTTTTATATGAAGCCCAGACAGCAACTGTTGCGTCAACACAAAATGAACTCAATGCTGATATAAACAGGGTGAGTGTTTATAATAATAAAAAGTGACAGGACATATTTTTATTTTATGTTTTTATGCTGACACAAGCCTCCACGATGCGGTGATGAAGGTGGTGTTTGTTGTGCATTTTCTCTGCATACACAATTTGTCTGAGATAACCCCAGAGATAAAAGTCGACAATAAAATGAAAAATAAAATAAAAGCTGTCCTGTGACTTTTGACTCACCCTGTATTTTTTATTTTGTAAGCCGAACAAACTCCAGTGGTTAAACTATTTTCAGGGCACTCTAACAAAAATGAAGTAAAGTATATACACGTGTGCAAAGAATCAATGTCCAGCAGCATCCTGCATAAACACAGTCTTCATCATAAACCTTTAATGATACCTCCTGGGAAATGTTCAGCAACTGTAGACAGCAGGAATAAGCCTAGTTGCTAGTTATTCTCATTTAAAAGCAAAACAAAGCTAAACAGAAAAAAAACAATAGGAATGTCACATTATAATGCAACTTAGTTTAAGGTTTCTTCTTACAGGGGAAGGATGGACAAAATCAGCCTGTAATTTTAAATGATTTACAGCTCATTGGAACAAGCAGAGCAAATTGTAGCATTGGAACAAAAAGAAAAAAGCAGATCTGTCCATTTAGAATGTAAAATGCAATTGTAATTATTTACATATTTATCTGTGTAATGATCCTAATTAAATTGCATTTAAATAACTACAATGCAAATTGATTGTATAGCAAAAGTATATTAATCACTCAAGGCTTTTAATGGTTAACAACTACTTTCTGTTTAATGGAGCAGGTTTTTAATATAAGAGTCAGCGGCCATCCAATGTCCTCCAGTGTCAGGTGGAATGTGAGATGGGAAACAGAGAGGAGAGGAATGATGGAAAGAAGAGTTGTGGAGAGAAAGGGAAGTGTTTTGGGGACAGATGAGGATCTGAGGTGAAGGTGGTCCATCTCCTCATGGCGGTGGAAATCTCATTATCAGTGTTTCCTCGGGGGTCTTCACCTGTTCTCACCCCCACCTGCAGCTTATAGAGTGACAGCTATTCTCCATCATCAGCTGGATTTAGCTTGGGGGTCTGCACATATGTCTGTCTGTCTGTCTGATTCAGTTCCCCTCATCCTGAACAGCCCGTTTTAACCCTTGGATGATGAACTCTGTACTGGAGGCACAAACTCTAAAGAACTAGGTAAACATGATGAGTTCCAAGACAACTGAATGAAATTACACTGAATGTGTTTACATGCACTTAATAATCTGATAACTGCAGAAAATCTGATATTGACAGTAATCCAATCAGAGTGTTCACATGCGCTTGAGTAATCAGATAAAGTAATCAGAAACTCCAGGTCTACATGAGTCAGGCAGTAATCAGATTTGTAACGTGGAGCGAGGAGGCAGATGCATATGTGGAGATCCAGGGTCGTAGTCAAGACGGTCCAGGGTCATAGATCCAACACGGATAGATTGGGGGACAGACATGACAAACCACGATAAAACAGAACCAACAACTGTACCAGTACAACCAACACAGAAGATAACACCCAACAAAGACCAGCAAAGACAAGGGGCAAACACAGGGAAAACACATGGAAAACAGGTGGAGACAATCAGGGGCGGAGTCATGAAACAAGGGGGCTAAACCAAAACAAACGCACATGGGCTACACCAAAACATGAACACCTGGACAGGACTGGGAGGGGCCAATCGTGACAGATTTCTGCTTTACAACCAGCCAATAAACTCACAGAAGAGGACGTTATGTAAACGTAATGTAAAACTTAAACTGCATGACATGGCTTTTTTTTAAATGTTGCACCACCTTATCTGAAAATATGGACAAACATCATCTAGAAGATACAGAATATTTAATCCTTCATTTCATCCAGCGTGTATTTGGTTTCAACATCACTTCAAAAGTGTTTCGCTTATTTCCAGTGCCGACGTCTGCTTTTACACATGCGCAGACTGAGAAATCGGAAAGAAATCAGAGTAAGAGTTTACATGCAGTGAGAAATCTGATTACCGAGCGAAAATGCAGCCTCTTTATTGGATTCCTAATCAGATTTCTAGACCTTGCTCTGATCTAAGAAATCAGAGTATTCTCTTTACATGACCACTTGAATAATCGGATAACTGCAGAAATACGATTGTAATCAGATTATTGAGCGCATGTAAACATGCTTACTGAGATTCCAACAGGTTTGAGATATCAAAGTGAAGAAGGACATAGATTAATATCTCATTTTTGGAGGAACCAAGTTAGTACGTACAAACAAACTCAACTAAATTTCACTCTAATGTCTGACTTTTAAGCAGGAAAGTCAATCAGAAAAATCTGTAAGTGAAATAGAAGTACCTGTAAAACAACAATCATTTAAACTTCACAGCAATAATTATGTTTCGGTTCATAGTGTATAAGACTCTAATGTCTGCAATTATCTTTGTACTGCCTTTTCAGCTATGTAAAGCCCCGGAAACTCTCTGATCAAATGTGACACTGAAGTAAAATAAAATTTGTCATTTTACCCCAAATAGTTACATAGCACTTTGGAGTTTGTATCTAAGTCTTTTAGGTATTTCAGTGTAATTTAATTAAACAGACTCAGAACTTGCCATCATTTTATCCAAGATAATTACTGAGTACTCTAGAGAATGTTTGACACATTTACTTGGCTCATATCTAGAACTTAAGGGACTAAAAAAAGGTATTACCTCATTTTTATAGTGTTGGGTTTATATCTGACAGGAATACTTAAGACTCTAAAATAAGGAGAAGGAGTCTCAGCTTTCTCTGTGGTGTCTACACAAAGAGAGACAAGATCTTTCACTTAGTTTAGAACTTCATCTTACGCTTAGTTTAGAACTTCACATGCTGGACTGATCAGTTAGTCAGATTAAACACTACTATGATTAGGAACTGACAGCAGAATCAACCAATCATGTCTTGATTTACAATGGGCGGGACCAATTTGTGAGAGAGAGAAAGAGAGAAAGAGAGAGAGAGAGACTGTGAGAGAGAGAGAGAGAGAGAGAGAGAGAGAGAGAGAGAGAAAAAGTCACGCTAGGCCTTCTGGAGGTTCTAGGTATGTCACTGAGTGTGAATATGAGCTACAGTCTAACCAGGTTTGAGTCAGTTGTTAGGAATGGAAAACAGTGGTTGCAGCGTTTTACTGAAGGTCACTATAAAACTGATACACACAAGCTCAAATGTGTGCTAAAATACTGGTCACTCCTCTGACTTCAGATGTTTTTTTAAATCTTTTTAAATGGACAGGGCCCACAAGCAGGCCCAAAGTTATGTTATACACCTCTAGAATCTAAGAATAACAACCAGTTTGCATTGACGTCCTTCCAGTTACTGAATAATTAGGCTTAGTGTGCAATAAGCCTGAGATTTTAAGGGGTTAAACCCATGTATATACTATACCGCTATAGGCCGAATAGGTGGATACATGTAAATTGATTTTTTTTTTTTTTGTGACATCACAAAAACAATTGATACAAAGGTTTTTGCAGCCAAATTTACATATGGAGTGCATGGCCTGGAGAGTGAATGGTATATTTTGAAACTTTAACAGTGTTTATATATTACATCAGGAAAGTGAGAAGAATTCAGTTTTCCTTAATATGGGTCCTTTAACTAAATGAATGTATGCAAAGAATGTCAGTTTGTGTGTGTCAGAGTGAGTGAATGTGAATGTGCACGTGTGTGTGTGTGTGTGTGTGTGTATGTGTGTGTGATTAATTAACTGCTCGTGCACTGTGGAGCTGAGGAGGCATCTGGTTGGAGCTCATTAACTACTGTTGAGTGTGTATACTCTCTGTGTCCCCAGACACACACTCTACTTTGAGAGTGTATATGTGTGTGTGTGTGTGTGTGTGGATACACACACATCTTCATCTGCCTTTGTTTAAAAGAGCTATAGTATAGACATTTCTAAGGGGTTCCTATATAGTCAATTTGGACAATTAAAAAACAATTACTAAAGTAAACTATATATTAACACTGGAATGACTAAAGCTGCGAAAATTTTCATAAGGGAAACCAGGCACCCTGTAGCCCACTCCCCTGCTGTGAAGCGATTAACGCCTATTGTCTTGGTAATGAGAAGGAATGCGTTGGAAGCACCAACCCCCCCTTTTTGTTTTTATTGGAAAAATAACTATATTATATGATATTTTCCGTAATCAAACACTTTCAGTTCCGCACTCTGTTTGAGTTCGTGTAAGAGCTATTTAGCTATTCTAGACATAGTACACGCAATAAAGGCAATGAGAAGATAAAACAAATACATGTGGTGCAAAACAATTTTATTCTGATTTAAAAACCAAATATGATCATAATTTACAACAAACATTTAGTATAAACTGTATAAACAGGACAGGATAAAATAACGAGAGTAGTTGAGTAATGAACGTCTATTCCGGGTTTCTTGAAGCGCGAGTGGCTCAGCAACATCATCCTTCACGTAGTTGTAGCTAACAGTTGCTACACAGCCACAGCCCTCCTTCCTACATTTGCGACAGGTCTACTTGCCGAACTGCTCTGTGCTGTGGTTTCGGTTGCAGTGTTCCTGCACCTGACGCTGCGTCTTCCTTCCAGGAGCAGGCGGAGGACGTTGCGTTTTCCTCATTGCCTTTTCCTGTAGATAACGATGATGAAGTTCCCCAGCAAGAGCACATAGTCTCTCCTACTGTCTGTGGACCCCGTGCATGCCGTGTACCTGAGGATCCTGAAATCTCAGTCATGCTGGTGTTAATGATTATGGATTTCTGTAGGAGAGCACTGCAGGAATGTTATGTAGTATGTACAGACATCATGCTAAGGATTACAAAAACATATGAAATGCATTCAAACATCACATTTTGCATGAGAATAACATCACACACGCCCAATTAACCACAACTATACTAAAAGATCAAATCTGTACTATGTAAATAAAGTTTTATTGGTTGATATTTTGGGTTAACTGAATGTTTAATTTCCTCATATGGCATCAATATCAGTTAAAAGTTTTTGGTATATGTGTAACGAGGAGGCGGACGCATACGCTGAGATAAGCGAGATTTATTAGGGGCAAATCCAGGGTCATGGTCAAGACAGTCCAGGGTCAAAGAGCCAACACAGAAAAAACGGGGTTCAGACATGACAGACCAGAATACAATCAACAACACAGAGATTCAAACGAAGCCAAAAAACAGAACGATACATCAAACAAAGACCGGCAAACACAGGGCTTAAATACACAGGGAAAACAAGGGACAGGTGCAAACAATCAGGGGCGGAGTTAGAAAAACCAAAACAAGCGCACATGGACAGGACTGGGAGGGGCCAGTTGTGACAATATGTGCAAAAAACCCCACTTTTTATTCATTTTTACATCTACAGCGCACTAAAATATTTCTCTGCAAAATTTGATGTACAAATTCTATTCAGGTACTGAAATATACAAAAAGAAAATATGTAATGTGGCATAACATAACCACTTTTGCATATATATATATATAATTTAATGATGCGTAAAGTGAAATATGTGTCAGTGTGTGTGCTTCAGCAATGGAGTCAGAATCCAAACCTCTCCCATCTGCCCGTTTTCCGCACACACATATACACCCACACACACGTCGACAGGTCTTCCTTCAGAAATATGAGCTTATACGCTCATACGTATGAACTGTAATGAGCCACATTTTATTTCTTACTCTGTTATAAGCTTCATTTAGTCACCTCAGTTCTTGTAAGTGATAAACTAGCTTACTATGCCTTCTACACATGCATGCACGCACACACACATACACACACACACACACACACACACACACACACACACACATACACATATACAGATTAAATTGCAACTGACAAGCAAACAAGAGTAAATTATGATTTATGGCACTGTGGTTTGGATAATAAAGTGTACAAATGGAGAAATGCATGAGGAACCAGTGAACAATGAGTTTTCCTATAGAATGCAGAGTGTAATGAAATGACGGTGTTAAAGCTTTACTCAGAAAATCGCACAAACACCTCAGGTTGAAAAAGAAACAAGAAAAATGTGGGATAGGCTCTTTAGGACTGATGCATATAAGACTCTGTCCTGTTATCCAAGCATGTGATATTCTAAAAGCAGTCCATGCTGAAATGCTCATTTTAATTCCAGTGTGAATTGGTGGATGTGTAATCTTGGTGTAAATTGGTGGATGTGTTGTGTGCATTTTAGCAGTGTAGCTTTACATTTGGGTTTTGTTTGTTTGTGGTGTACGTGTCCATCATCAGCGGGGACCTGGCATGGATGCTTTACGTAGCTGTGGAGATGTATGCCAGGTAGATTCTCATTTCGGTGGCACATTCGGTGGGACTGGGATTCTTTTTGCTCCAGAGGTGGCGACCGAGTGGGCTGCATGCTGGGGGTGCTTCTTGTTGTGGTGGAGTTTGATTGGGTCATGGGCTGGGGACACTTCTTGCCACTGTGGTAGCAGTTGGGTTGGGGTTGCTTCTCACAGTAGTGGCGGTGTTTAGCTGGGCCATGGGCTGGAGAGCTTCTGGGCCATGCGAGGAAATGCTTCTCGCTATGATGGTGGCATTTGGCTGGGCTGTGGGCCAGTGTGATTGGCTTGCTACCTGGGCATTTTGCACTGCGACAGTGAACCCGGAGTCAGGAGCCAGGAAACTATTGTTTGAGGGAGATTTTCTTCCTCTCAGCTGAGGAACCCAGTGTGTATGTGTGTGTATTTGCAGCTTAATATGTCTGGACTGTATTGCCTGGGGAGTAAATGGTATGTTTTGAACCCATTTATAGTGTTTACATTCTACATAAAACTCTTTCATTTAATAGGACTGATGGAAATTCCATTACATGACCTCTTCATACATAGTACTGTATAAATTTAACACCTAGGATAATTTGCTTTCAAACAAAGTTCACTGCACTTACAGAACGATGCAAACAAATCTGCACTTACTGTGTAATAAACTGCTGTACTAACAGCAGTAATTAGGTTCATGGTTGTTGAAGATGTGTGTTTTTTTTTATTTGCACTGGTGATGGTGGTAGTAACAAAATGTCAAATTAGGTCAAGCTTGTTTTACACGCTGCAGCCCAGTAGAAGATCAGAGTGAAGGAATCAGGCCAATTAGTGCTTCGTCTGTGATGAGACAACAACACGCTGCTGTGATCTACCTTTCGCACACACACATACAGAGTAGCCTGAAAGCTGCTCAGATTTACACCCAGAGCAACAGCAGCATTACAATTGATTCCATAGGTCAGAATTCTTTTTTCTTTCACTTCAGTAATTTATATCATTTAGTTTACCAGTGGGTGATTGTTGTTGGATTTTTCTGCCATGATGGGCAACTCTTTATTGACCTATTCAAAAGGACAGGAAAAAAGAGGCGTGGCTAACTCTGACTGGAGGATATGAAAAGCCCACTGCTTTCAAATGTGTTGGCTTTAACACTAAATATTAAAGTAAAAGCTGACATAAAGTGTCTTAGTATGGTGTTGGGTCAACACTCTTCATTCGACTTTGATGTAGACCAGGGGTCGGCAACCCAAATGTTGAGAAGAGCCATTTTGTCCTTTCAACAGAAATCAAACCACCTTGGGAGCCACAACGTATATGTCCGTTTTACTGTCTTTGCTGTAAATATGTCTCATATTTACTGTGCTAATGTCCTAGTATAGGCTAAAATATAATATAAACAAAAACACAGACTTACTTTGCGCTGCTTTAAGCTTTAGCTCAGCTATAGCTGATTTTCTCGCATCTCCGGCAGGAAACCTTTCATCATAAGTGGAACAGTTTCTTGTGAAACGTCTCTCAACATTCAACTTTTTACGAGGCTGAAGTCTCTTCTTATTCGCCAGCGTCTTGTTTGAATTTTCCCCTTCCGTCTTAAATGGTGCCTGAGGTGCCAGAATGCAGCCAGAATGACTTTTTAGTGCTTGACAGCTTCTCATTGCAGATATAAGCACCAGCTGAGTGCTTATAAATGCAAATAAGTTTCCAAATAATCATTATCTTAAATTTCTCTCTTCGCTCTTTCGTTAGCTACTAGCTAGATTGCATTTCTATGTGACCAGCAGTCAGCGCCCATCCTTCAGGGTTAAAGGGTGAATTAGCAGTTATAGGCTACAAAGTCCTATAACTACAAAGACCATTTAGTCCTAGAACTGTTAGAATGATCAGCAGGACTGTATTTAGCTACAAAGTAGGATTATTTAATTTTTACATAAAAATCGAATTCTACTGTGGAGCTGCATGTTGCCGACCCCTGGTATAGTAGACTCTACATTCATTAACCTCTGAGCATACCAGGTTTATGTCCTACGAAGGCTTATTATTCAGTAACTACAGGGATTTCAGTGCAAACCAGTGGAGCTGTAATTAGGTTATAGAAGGGTGTAATAAAACGTTGCTTGTGAAGGGGTTAATATATGAACTACTAAGAAGAACTTTGATTTATTCAGAGAGACTTTGTCACCTTGGGCTTCATTCATTCATGCCAGCATGTGAGCTGAAGCATCACACACAGTTCAGACATATTCTCCACATAATCTCCATCTCATGCACCCAATCTGGAAGTGAACGTACATTTGGATGTTGATGAGAAAGCTGACCAGCTGTGAACAAAATGAAGTCAGTGTCATTTCAGAAATCTCTTCCTGAAATGAATCATTTATCTGAAACATGGGTAGCAGTCTGACCAGCTCAATTACTACACTGTCCTCACTGCGAAAATGATTTTTTTCCCCACTGAATACAAGATTTACAAGAAAATTCTCCTGGTGAATGTTTCAGATTCATATTCCATAGTTGTTAATTGAGTCTTTCATAGTAGTGACTGAATATAGCACTACTTTGTAGTATATCCTGAACAGTTCACAGTAGTTACTGAATATTTCACAATAGATACTGAATCACTTATAGTAGATACTGAAAAATTCATAAGATTTACTAAATAACTCATAGTAGTTACTGAATAAATCATAGTAGATCCTGAATAATCTGTAGTAGTTACTGAGTAATTCCTGGTAGAATAATTTATAGTAAATGCTGAACACCTTTGTAGTGCAACTCCATTTCCCAAACAGTTGGGACACTATGCAAAATGTAAATAAAAACAAAATTCAGTGATGTTCAAATCACTTAAAGCCTATATTTCATGGAAAATAGTACAAAGACAACATATGTAATGTTGAAACTGTGAAATTTTATTGTTTTTTAAAAATATATTAAAATTATTTTGTATTTCATGCCAACAGTACATTCTAAAAAAGTTATAACGGGGGCATGTTTACCACTGGGTTTCATCACCTCTTCTTTTACCAACATTATGTAAGCGTTTGGGAACTGAGGCAGGTCAGTTTAGCACCTGTACTCTTTTAATACAGAGTCATGCTGCTGTAATACATGCAGAATGTGGTTTGACTTCGTCTTCCTGAAATAATCAAGGCCTTCCCTGAAAAAGACGTTGTCTGGATGGCAGCATATGTCATCAAAACATTCTTTTCAGGATTAATGGTGCCTTCACAGATGTGCATGCCACCCATGTCATGTGCACTAATGCACCCCTGTACCTTCATGAATACTGGCTTTTGAACTGTGCACTGATAACAAGCTGAGTGGTTTTTATCTTGCAGGACAGTGTCTAGGATTTCCAAAAAGAAATTCAAATGTTGTTTTTCAGAAGTGTTTCTGAGCCAGTGCAGTGATTTCCACTGTAGAATCATATCTGGTTTTTATGCAGTGCTGCCTGAGGGCCCAAAGATCACAGCCAACAAATGCTGGCTTTTGGCCTCGTCCCTTGCATGCGGTGATTTCTCCAGATTTTCTGAATCTTTGAATTATATTATGTACCATAGATGATGAAAAGCAAAAGTTCTTTTTATATTTTTGTACATATATTTTCAAATAACAATGAAATTTCTCAGTTTCAGCATTTGGTATGTTATCTTTGAAGCATTTTCAATGAATTATAAGGTTTAAATTATTTGCACATCATTGCATTTTGTTTTTATTTAAATTTTTCACTGTGCCCCAACTTTTTTGGAAATGGGGTTGTGAATGCTGAATAATTCATGGCATTTGCTGAATAATTCATAGTAGATACTTAATAATTCATAGCATTTACTAATTATTTCATAATAGATACTGAATAATTCATAGTAGATACTGAATAATCCGTAGTAGTTAGTAAGTAATACATAGTAGTTACTAAATATTTCATAGTAGTGATTAAATTTTATAGAAGATAATAAATATTTAGCAGTAGTTACTGCATAATAAGCTTAGGGTTCCAATGGTTACAAAACACAATACACATGTCACAACTCCCTTCAGCTCTGAACTCTCTTTGGACTCAATCTCCCAGAATCCCATGGGAGATCACATGACTCCAGCCTCTCTCGCTCCACGCTCCAGTCAGCACTCCAGTTCTCCAGAGTACTGATCAGTTACACCTGTTCTTCTGTGATTAGTTTAGTTTAAAGCCCAGGTTTGTAGGTAGTCTCATTGCAAGGTATTGCTTCTTTTCACAGAGCCTGTTTATTACTGTTCTGACCTGTTCTGCCCTTTGCCTGATCCCTTTTGGACTTTTCACCTGGTTGTGTTTGTGCTTTTGTGTATATTGTCTTTTCTGGATTTGACCATTGCCTGTGTCCTTACTACGACTGTGGATTCTGTTTGCGCTGGTAAAGCCTCTCATTCACCTTTTATCTGCAAGCGTCTGCGTCAATCTGTCACGTTACAACACAATATAAATATACCATATGCTAGCAAAGGTTCATTTGCACATGTTAATTCGTAGTAGTTACTGCATAATTCAATGTAGTATTTATATGCCATTATGAATGCTATAAATATTAAAGACTGTATTCTTATTTTACAGTAAAATGAGTCAAAATGCAGATATGAACAGATATATTATGAACATCTGCATCATCAGCAATATGTATATTAAAGTGTAGGAACAGTGCAATCATGCAGCACAGAAGAGTCTTCCTGCACATCATGCACAGTAGCATTTTCTGACCTTTTCACTGTCCTGCTGAGAAACATGGCCAGCTTTGCAAGGGACTGTGTGTGTGTGTGTGTGTGTGTGTGTATTTCTGGGTTCTGAGAAATGGATCGTTTTGCTGTGTCCCTTGGCGTCTTTCTGATAAGGCACAGAGTTTAGTGCACAAACCTCAGATTAGAGCATGTTTTTAAACCCACTGAGATGAATGCGTTTAGCCTGATTCTGAAGTAAGACACAATAATTGCAGCCTTGCAGAGACAGCTGGCACTTTGCCCAGCACAAATCCAGCTCTGTATTTTTGGGGCCTTGGGAAGCTTTAGAGAGAACCTACCTTTGTTTAAAAGTGACAGTAATGTGTGTGTGCGTGTGTGTGTGTGTGTATGTGTGTGTGTGTGTGTGTGTGTGTGTGTGTTCCCATGTGTGCATTGATTGGTAGGATGTAGAGAAGTTCATTTATATGCAATGAGGTAAAATTGAGCTCTCTGTAAACCACTCTCCTATAGGCACTATATACTGCTTAACTCTGGACGCTGGAGGCAGGAGAAATGTTTGCAGCAGCTATTCAACTTTAGTTTCAACAAAATAAAGACAAAGTGACTTCAAACTAGACTTGTTAGTCCTTTTTCTCACTTGAGCTTTTCAGCCCTTCACTTTGTCATAGTCCCATTTCACCACTTGCCCCTACCAAATAGGGGGGAGGGTGTCCTGCTTTTTGTTGAGATAGAGGGGTAGCGTGAAGTGTTTGGTCCTCCATGGCCCTACAAATGGAGATTTTCAGAGGCACTCTGTGTTATGAGGAAAAAAAGAAAGAAGGTCAAGATGGCTGCACAAAAAACCCCACAACTATGAGTATTTTCTCTGTTAAAAATGACAATACCCATCGTATTATATTTTAGTTTAATGTCATTTCAATGTATTATGGTCCTTTTCTTCATAACAAGCACAACATTGCTAGTAGTTTGCTGAGGGCTCATAGCTAGCTGGCTAAATTTCAGATTCCACCTTAAATGCCTGAGGTGCCAGAATTTAATTGCTGCACCATTTAAGGTGGAACAGGAAATTTCAGACAAGAAGCTGGAGAATAGCTGACTTCAGCTTCATTTTACTAAAGAATTCAATGTGGGTGATAATAAATAATTGACCCCCTCACCCCTTTGAAGGCATATGATTCCCTAAATGTAACTAAAGCCCAGCAGTGAGGAGCTGAATTTTACCCTCCTCTGCTGTCACTGCAGACGGGCAGGGTCGCCTACAGAGCAGCGCTAGTAGCCTGTTAATGAAGTTATGTTGTTTTTATTTGAGGGTCTGATTTCATACAGGACGATTTCAACCACTACCCCTTGTAAATCAGTCTCAAGGGGCAAGATAACACTCAAAAACAAGGGGTAGTGGTAAAAATAAGAAATGGGCTTTAGTCTGTGCTGCTCCCACTTGTCCCTCTCTCTTTCTCTGTTCCCTCTTTGCTCTTTTTATAAGAGCACCTGAGCCGAGAGGGAAAGAGAGCTCATTGCACTGCAGCTTGGCCGCCCGGGAGGCATCAGCCAGGAGGAATGGCCTGGGACTCGCCCACCGCCCCACACTTCCTTGTGGTTCTCCTCTCGCAGAGCTTCATGCTTTTACATTTTATTTATTTATCTATTTCTTTGGTTTTGCACTGGAGCTACAAGGCTAATGTAGCTAACATGACATGCAAGCTTATAACCCACCAATTAGCACCTCAAACCACATTCATCTGTTATATAAACTCAACTGGACACATTTAGTCAATTTTGTAAAACTCGCTTTAATAGAGCTGCTGCTTCAGGTCACTGGCAGGTCATTGCCTCTCTCTGCACACTCCTCAATGAGCACTGAGCTTCAGAGTGAAATGATTGTCCCAGAAGCAGCAGGAGGATCTGAGAGGCTGTTCTTCTGAGGCTTTGATGTGCCGCTGCTATTTTTGGGAGTAGTAGGTATATGTGAATGGGGGGAAGTGAAGCAGGGTCCCCGGAGGACAGAGCCTGTGGCCGTCAGCACAGGGCGCTATGCTTGGGCATCTTATGATGTCTCTCTGCGTGTCCTCCATGCCTGTAGGGGGAGCTGTGAGCTTTTAGAACCTCTTCATACTGAACTCTTTTGCTTCCATTTCGAAATAACCCAGTTTGAATGGGGGAATTCATTCTCAAACGTTTTAATGTGGGAGCGCACCGCAGAACACTGTAAATGATGGAGAACGTTCTAGAACATAGTGTTATAGTACGAGGAGAATGTTGTATAACAGTGTGAATGGGAAGAACATTCTGGAACATTTCATAGCATTGCGAATAGGGGAGAATATTCTTGAACAGTGTCAGTGTGTCAATGGGGAGAACATACTAACACGTGTGAATGGAAGTGAACGTTCTAGAACAGTATGAGTTGGAGAAGCATATGCTAGAACAGTGTCAGTGTGTCAATAGGGAGAACATTCTAAAAAAGTGAATGGAGGTGGACACATCCTACAACAGTATGAAAGGGAGGAGAGCATTTTAGAACAGTGTGAACAGAAGAGAACATTCTAAAATGGGGAGAGCTTTCTAGAGCAGTATGAATGGGAGGAGACCATTAGAACAGTGTAAATTAATTGGAATATGAAAGAACATTGTAAATTTGCTTTAAGATGTAAGGACATTCAAGAACAGTGTGAACGGGGAGAACATTCTAGAAGAGTATAAGGGAGGTGAATGTAAAGAACCCTTTCTAGAACAGTGCGAATGGGGAGAACATAGAACAGTAGAACAGGGAATGGAGAGAAAATTCTAGGGCAGTGTGAACAGAAGAGAACATTCTAGAATATTGACAATGTTGAAAGTATTATAGATCAGTGTTAGTGGGCAGAACATTCTTAAACAGTGTGAATGGAGAAGAACATTCTAGAATTGTATTAATGGAGAAGAACGTTCTAAAGCAGTGTGAGTAGATGGACATTTTTGGAACATCACGCACACAAGTACAGAAGACCAACCCAGAGTGTGTGTGTGTGTGTTGGAGAACATTGATTTTGTTTGGCCTCTGCTTGTTAGGGAGCACCAAATCCAAAATCCATATCCATAGACTATCTATATTCATAGACCTTTTCATTGTGAGTCAACGGCTCAAACTTTTCAGATGCCTTTTGTAACATGTGCTGAGCAAAACTTGCCCTTGTTCTAGAACAGTGAAAATGAGCAGGAATTCAAAGAACATTTGAAGAACACCATGGATGGGAGGAGAATATTCTGTAACAGTGTCAGTGTGTCAATGGAGAGAACATTAAAAAAACTGTGAATGGAGATGAACATCCTAGAAAATTATGAATGGGAAGAGAACATCCTAGAATGGTAAGAACTGGTGGACAGTATATTAGAACAGAATGAATGGGAGGAGAATATTGAAGAACAGTGTCAGTGTGTCAATGGGGAAACGTTCTAAAAAAGTCTGAATGGAGGTGAACATTCTAGAATGGTATTAATAGAGGAGGAGCACATTTTAGAACAGCATGAATTAGAGCAGAATATGGCCAAACATTGTCAGTGTGTCAATGGGGATAGGATTCTAAGAAGTGTGAATAGAGGTGAACATCCTAGAACATTTAAAGAACATTTATTCTAGAACAGTATGAACTGGAGAAGAATATAATAGGACAGTATAATTAGGAAGAGAATTTTGTAGAACAGTGTCAATGGGGAGAACATTCTAAGAAGTGTGAATGGAGTTGGACATTAGCAGTAGGAAAATATGCTAGAACAGTATAAATGGGAGAAAATATTTGAGAACAGTGTGAATGTGTCAATCGGGAGAACACTGTGAAAAGTGTGAATCGAGGTGAACATTCTAGTACATTATGAATGGGAGGATAGCATTTTATAACAAGGTAGAACATTGTAAAAGAGTGTGAAGGGAGGAGAACATTCTAGAATTGTATTAATGGAAAAGAACATTCTAAAACAGTGTGAATGAGGCAGAACATTCTAAAAAAATGTGAGTAGATGGCCATTCTTGGAACATCACACACACAAGTACAGCAGACCTCTGCTTGTTAGGGAGCACCAAATCCAACACCCATATCCAATGGGGGATTCATAACAAAAAAAATATTATGAGTGGTAAGAATAATAGCTTTGTTGTCAGATAAAATGGAAAACACAATCAATATCAGACAAACCAACAATAAGAATTACAGCAAGAACATTTTAAAGAACCTCTTTAGAACCTTTTGCTGTGCTAGTATTATCTTGAACATGTTGAATGTTTTGGTAGACTTTTCCATTGTCAAAGGCTCAAACTTTTCAGAAGTCTTTTGTAAGACATACTGAGCAAAACTTGCCATTGTTCTAGTGCAGTGAAAATGAGCAGGAATTCAAAGAACATTTGAAGAACTCCGTGGGTGGGAGGAGAATATTCTGTAACAGTGTCATTGTGTCAATGGAGAGAACATTCAAAGAAACGTGAATGGAGAAAATTGTGAATGGGAGGACAACATTCTAGAACATTATGAACTGGAGGGGAATATGCTAGAACATATAAATAAGAAAGAATATCCTAGAACAGTGTCAGTGTGTCAATGGGGAGAACGTTCTAAGAAGTGTGAATGGAGGTGAGCATCCTAGCACAGTATGAATGGGAAGAGAACATTCTAGAACAGCATGAACTGGAGGAGAAAATACTAGGACAGTATGAATGAGAGGAGAATATTCTAGAACTGTGTCAATGTGGAGAACATTCTAAAAAGCGTGAATGGAGGTGAACATCCTCAAACAGTAGGAATGGGAGGAGAACATTTTAGAACAGTATGAACTGGAGGAAAATATGCTAGAATAGTATAAATTGGAGGAAAATATTCAAGAACAGTGTGAATGTGTCAACGGGGAGAACATTCTAAAAAGTGTGAATGGAGGTGAGCATTCTAGAACATTATGAATGGGAGAAGAACATTTTATAATACTGTGACCAGAGGAGAACATTGTAGAATATTATGGATGGGGGAATATAGTTTATGAAAGAGATGGAAGAGATGTTTCTAGAACAGTGTGGGTGGGAGGAGAACATTGTAGAATACTGTGAACAGGGGAGAACATTCGAAAATATTATGAGTGGTGAAATATTTTCTACAAAAAAGTGCAAAGTGAAGAGATGTTTCAGTATGAATGGTAGCATAACCACAGTATGAATGGTAGCATAACATTCTAGAACAGTGTGAATGGGGAGAACATTCTGTAACTGTGTGAACAGAGAAGACTATTCTAGAATTGCATGAAGGAGTAAGGACATTCAAGAACTGTATGAATGGGGAGAACATTCTAGAAGAGTATAAGGGAGGGATTACATTTTAGAATAGTGTGAATGTAAAGAACCCATTCCAGAACAGTGTGAATGAAGCAGACCTCCTGCCTGGTAGGACCTGTTGAACCCTTCCGAACCAACCAACCTTGAGATGTAAGTATGGATTCATTTTTAAGAAAACGTATTTAGAAGCGACAGCATTCCTCACTCCACACAGTTTGAATACACAGTTCTGAAATTCTCACAAATACAGCTAAAAAACCCTTTTATTCTCCTCAGCACCTGAGAGATAAAAGGAAAGTTTTCATTTATCATGTTGGGCTCTGTTTGAGAGAGATATATCTCATCGACTTTTGGGCGGTCTTGAAGGATGACAGCAGTTGTTGTAGCTAAGCACTGGCTTTCTAAAAAGCCCCTCTGCACACAGTGGCTTAGCAGAGATTTCATTCATCACTGCAAATATTTACCATGATCTCTATGCTTCCGCATCCCACGCTCACGCATGATTTAGACTTCTCTGGATGCAGAGTGGAGTGGCTGCATTTCAAGTATAAATGCTCTGAATAGAGTTTGTCGATTTACACCAGGCAGTCATTCTATATGCTGAACTTAAGAGGCTGGATGGATCAGTGAGGTGTCACAGTGCCGCAGTAGGGATGCGCATTTTAACCACTTTTGCTATTTGAATATCTACGTGCTGTTTGAGTGTCCAGATATCACTATGAGGAATGATATATTGTTCTGATGAATAAAAACAATGAAGATTTCTTTATGCATGAGCGCAGGCCTGGAGGGGGCATGACGGAGCAATGGATCCCTATTTTGTGCTACATACTGCACTAACAAGAACTACTTGAATTTCCTATCTGAGCAAATGACTCATTTCTCACATCCGATTTTTGCTCAAATCCAATCTCTTTTTTAGGTAAGTTGTCTATCATTAATGTGAGACAACGTTAATGTGAAGCAACAGCAACAAGTCGGATACGTATCTGATCTAAGACCACATATGAAAATGACTCGGGTCAGATTTGAAAAGATCAGATTTGTGTGCCCACACAGCCCTGAAAATCAGATCGGAGTCACATTAGGGCAAAAAAAATCTAATTTGTGCCACTTCAACCTGGTAATGTGAGCGTAGCCTGTCTAATAAAACCAGGGTGGAAATAGTCCAGAATGCACTGGAACCCATTTGGGAAGTAAAAGTTGAGACTGAATGGTGAGCCAGCTCAAATCTCAACCTGCACTCCTGGAAAGATGGTGCTTCAGGGGTTCTTTAGCAAAGAAAACAGTTCTTTATAGAATGGAGAACAATCAAAGAACTCTGCATGATTAAAGGGTTCTTTACATCATGAAAAGGTTCTTCTGATTGATGGAGTAGAAGCATGAATGTGCTACAGATGGTTCTATATTGGGTCTTTTTGAAAAGGGTTCTAAATAGCACCCAAAACGGCTCTTCTATTGTTACAAGCTTAAGATTGTAACAATAGATCACTTTTGGGTTATATATAGGACATATAGCATATAGTCCATAAAGCATATAGCATATAGTATAAAATCTGAGGAACTATTTCATGATGCAAAGAACCCTTTAACTATACAAAGGGTTATTTGAGTGTTCACAGTTATAGTGTATAGTTATTTCACTCTGTTCTAAAATGCCTGTTGAACCAAAGGTTCGACCGACAGCCTGAAAAATCATCATACTGTACACTGTTAGAAATAAAATAAAGTACCTGTGCAGATACCTTTTTTGTTCATTGAGGTTCAAACCCTCAGAGTACCACAACAGTGGTTTTAAGGTCCAATTGTGCACCTTAGATATGTTTTTCTCAAGGGAACAGTACATATTTGTACCTTTTCATAACCTATATAAGGTACATGCAAGACAGTGGTTCTATATAGAGCATTCAAAGAACCCTTTCCATGATTAACCATGTACTGTTCTGCTCCACCATTTGGTAGAGCACATTTTTGAGCCTCAAAGTGCCATCTTGAATATTTTAAAAATTGTCGGGTCAAAAAAACAAAATTATTGCCCCAAACAAATAAAAGTACAAAAAAAGATTTACATTGCTTTCCTCTTGGTTAGCTTTGTGGAAGGGTTCTTCAGATGGATGGAGACTGTAGCACATCAGATGGATGTGCTGTACCTGGTTCTATATAGAATCCTTTTGAAAAGAGTTCTATAGATCACTCAAAAGGGTTTTTCTGTTGTCACAATGACAGGCTGTTTATAATAATAGACACTTTTTGGTGCTATACAGAAACCTTTTCAAAAAGATTCTGTATAGAACCATGTGCAGCATATTCTTCATCAATCTGACACCCCCTTTCATGATGCAAAGAAGTATTTTATTCACAAAATAAAAAAAAAAACCTTGAAGAACCATCATTTTTAAGTGCATAGTGTAATGACTTAAACCCAGCTTGCTATGCCATGCCAGTCATTCGTTGGACCTCACCAACTGTTCTTAAGAAGAAATTTGGGTTTGTTATTAGGAATAACAGAATCCACACACACTCGA
The DNA here is from genome assembly GCF_015220715.1 of Pygocentrus nattereri. Taxonomy (NCBI): domain Eukaryota; kingdom Metazoa; phylum Chordata; class Actinopteri; order Characiformes; family Serrasalmidae; genus Pygocentrus; species Pygocentrus nattereri. Next base: position 6,456,775 of record NC_051240.1, on the reverse strand, counting down.
GTACAATGGTGCAAACTATTCTGCAGTTATTCTCCCCAGTTTCGACATGTCCAATTCCACCTACTAGTTAGGGCTACCCTCAATCACACAAGACCACCAGCTCTGGGAGGAAGAAAGCTAGGACAGGCTTCCTCTGAGACCCATAATCTTTTTGAACTGCTGCTAAGGCAATACAATTGGACAACTAAACGCACTCAGACTCAGAACAGAATCTACACGCGCTCAAGAGCGCAAGGGTATGAATAATTGTGCAGTTTAAGAACATGTCATGAATCTGACGTGCATGTTTTCTAAGGACCTTTCTCAAAAACACATTTAAGAACAAACGTTGCAAGATATTGATGAATGATGGTGTCCAGGATTCTTGCTGTTCTTAGAAATTGAAGCATCTGTGTGGAAGAAAAATAATGCTAAACAGATTGTGGGGAGGTTACAGTGCAAACTGTGTTTGAAGTGTGTGTGTGTTGGGTGGGGGGTGGGGTGTGGGGGGGGTGTGGCAGGTGCTTAATGAAATCGTTTACAGTTATTAGGAGTGTAATCAAAATGCCTTGGCTGGATGGATATTTATTTGCAATCAGTCAAGCACTGTGGTTGGGAAATTGAGTGTATTTGTTCTTCTAGTTAAGATCAGAAAGCCCTGACGTGAGGCAAAGTTAAGCTTCTATAATAATCTTCTAAGAAAAAAATATAAAATATATGAGTTTTCTATTATTTTCGTCCTATTATTTTTAATGCATGAAATGCTTATTTACACTTAGAAAATGATCAGAACATGTAACCAGGATGCCCATGTTACTGCATGTTACTATGTGCACTGTATATTTGAACACTGTTGCTACACCTGAACCAAAATGTCATTGTGCTAAATAACCTCTAGCATCTTACTTTTAATGTAAAACTTTATTCATGTTATTTCAATTTTAAAGTATTTAAAATGGCAGTTTGCTCTTTACATTAGTAATAAAAAGCAACTAATATTGTTTATATTGTGATTTTTTTTATTATTTAGCTTGTATTGCAAACTGCCTATTGCTGCTGTTGGAACAAATCCTGATGTCTCCAAAACGGTAACTTTACAGGAAAAGAACGACTTTATTTTTAATGTAAGTCAATGGAACCAGACTTTTTTTTCGAAGTAACTGTGGGTCATTTCATTTGGTCCATTTATTATTAAATTCATAGACAATGTAAAGAGCAACGCCTGTTTTCAAATTATATCAAAAACTGAAAAACACAAATGGTGATATGAGGTTTTGTTCGGACAGGATCGATATGCTTCACTCAAACATTCAGTTACTTAAATGAATATTAAGACAAGCTATGTAAATATTTGAATAACCACACCCATCCACAGTCTCAAGATCTTCTTGCTTCTTCAGGAAAGTGCCGACACCCACACATCATGGAAAGGGAAAAAAAGATGCTTCATGTCGCTGGAGGACAGATCTTAATAGAACAGAGTAGAACAGCTCAAGGTGCTGTTCAGAAAGAGTAGAAAGGCGTCCTCAGGTCCATTCAGGGGAAGTTCTTCAAAAGCCTTGAAGTTGTAGAAACTGTTTTGAGGCGTGAGCTGAACAGAGGAAAGCGTGTGTAATGGGCATTCACGGACTCCGTCTGCCCAGAGCAACAAATAAATTCTCTTCCACTTGACTGTTGGCTGAAAAGCTGAAGACAGTTAGCCTTGAGCCTCTAGCCTTGAGCTTATGCGTGTGTATAGTGACATTTAATACGCCGGTGACATTTAGTATTTCTTCACAGTTCTTTTCTGCTCAGTCCGATTTTGTCCTCATCTTTGGGGGACACTTCAAAAATCTAATTTGCACAATCCCCCTCTTTCCTTTAGTCAGTCTTTGTGTCTTATCTATATGTTATCTTTAGGTTGGTTTAGGGATTTAGATTTAAGTCCCCTCTTTCCTCAAACACAGCTAGTCAGTCAAAGCAGGCAAAAAGTGTTCCTTTGGCTTAGCACTGAGGCTAATGTAGCGAATGACTGCCAATTAGCATTGTGCTAACTGCATGTCTGAACACTAGCAGAACAAATCAGAGCCGGGCCGGGGGCGGGGCAAATGACCGGGCCTTTATACTCTTTATTATTTAATAAAGCTCATCATGACATCATTTTACAACATACACATGCATACATACATACATACAACAGCGGGCTTACAAGCTTCGCTTATCGGCGATCCAAATATCGGCGATCCACTTGAAAATTTGCGTGTCCTAAAGTTAAATGTAAGAGTGAAAATAAAGCCAGTCATGCAGAACAACATCTTATTCAGTATTTTACACCTACTGCGTCACTAAAGTCAGTCGGTCTTGTAAAGTTTTTAGAAACCATGACTCAGTCCTGACTGTGGCAGCCTTTAAAAGCCCAGTGTAAGACTTGAATGATGGGTGATGTAAGGTGGGCTATGCCTTTGGACGTATATGTGCTCATCTGGATACAATCAGGAGAGGGCCCGCCTTCTCCAGCCCTCTTTGGACGTGATAGCGGCCCGGCTACTTGAAATCTTATCCTCTCTCCCATCCGGACCCCCTCTAGGCCCGGGCCGGGGGCGTGCCATCCTCCTAGCCCCTCCTGAAGCCCCACCCCTGTGTTTGAATGTTCACACTTGCTTCAGACCGCATGGAGTCGTTCAGTAACGTTTAAAAGTCTTCAATAAGTCTATTCGACATTAAATGTTAGACACAGAAACACTTACACTGCAACCTGTTGAATGCAGCTAGCGTGAATTAGCATGGTGCTAACTGCATGTCTGAACACACATTTGCCTCATACCATGTGGAGCTGTTCAGTAATCTTTAATAGACCTGATTATGTTTTTAAGACATCAGATTCTGAGACAATAACACAGCAACGCTTCTTTATTTTATGCTGGTAGCACAATGCATCATCTGTAACATGGATGACATAATTGTTTATTCAGTCTTTGTGTCTTATCTTTGTTATCTTTAGGTTGATGTAATGATTTAGATTTAAGTCCCCACTTTCCCCAAACACAGCTGGTCAGTCAAAACCAGCAAAAAGTGTTTCTGTGGCTTAGCACTGGAGCTACGAGGCTAATGTAGCGAATGAGTAATTAAAACTTATGAAGTATCAATTAGCATTGTGCTAACTGCATGTCTGATTGTTCACACTTGCTTCAGACCACACTTCACTGCAACCTGTTGAAAGCAGCTAGCACTATGTATGATCTGTATTATGGATGATGATGAGTGTTTAGTTGATTTACTGATTTAGTGATTTGTCTTTGTCTTTTAGATTGAATTAGCAATTTATCTTTGTGTTTTAGGTTGATTTAGTGATTAATCTTCACATTTTTGACTAACCTGGCAATGTGCCTTCCCATTTTATGCTGATTTCGGTATTTACCTTCACATTTTTGACTAACCTGGCAATAAACCTTCCCATTTTATGCTGATTTCGGTATTTACCTTCACATTTTTGACTAACCTGGCAATGTGCCTTCCCATTTTACGCTGATTTTGGTATTTATCTTCACATTTTAAGTTGATTTAGTGGTGTATCTTTGTGCTTTAGGTTGATTAATCATGTATGCTGATTTAGTTGCACACTGAAGCTACAAGGCAAATGTAGCGAATGAGTAATTAAAGCCGATAAACCATGAATTAGCATGATGTTAACTGCACGACTGATCAGACATTTGCCTCAAACCGTGTGGAGCTGTTCAGAAATCTTCAATAGACTTAATTATGTTTTTTGAGACATCAGATTCAGAGACATTAACGCTGCAACCCTTGTTTGGATCATCTGCTATATGAGTGTTTAATCAATCTTTGTGTCTTATCTTTATGTTATCTGAGTACATTTAATGATTGATCTTTGTCTTTTAGGTTGAATTAGCTATTTATCTTTGTGTTTTAGGTTAACGTAGAGTTTGATCTTCACATTTCAGGCTAACGTAGCAATATAGCTTTTCATTTTATGCCGATTGAGGGATCTACCTTCATGTTTTAAGCTGATTTTGCGATTTACTCTTGCAATTTACTCTAGTAGACCTAATTATGTAGCATCTGATCCTGTATCTCACAATGTGATCAATAAACATGGATGATGTGTCTTAAAGCTAAATGCAGTAGTAGCCATCTTGTAGTGTGAATTTCATCCATGCTTTTATCTGGGTCTAAACGCCAGCAAGCAAACAGATCATTGAGAGTGAGCTATTCTTCATTTGGCTCCAAGGAAGATCTCCAGCGAGGAGCTGAGGCTACTTGTGCTAATGTTCACCAGGACAGTTGTATGTTTAACAGTTTTGTAGTGTATGTACATTGTTGATGCCACAAACATCACTAAGTCCATCTCATGGTTAGAAGCTTAGCCCTGATTGATCCAACAGCTGTTTATAAGCTAAAATCCTGAACAGAACCTGCCTGAAGGTTAGCCTCCCAGCTTTGGGGGCAGTCGTGGGCTGGCGGTTAGGGAACTGGCCCTGTGACCAGAAGGTTGCCAGTTCAATCCGCAGTGCTGGCAGTCCATGACTGAGGTGTCCTTGAGCAAGACACCTAACCCCCACTTGCTCCCCGGGCGCCGTGGATTGGGCTGCCCACTGCTCCAGGCAAGTGTACTCACTGCCCCCTAGTGTGTGTGTATTCACTACTGTGTATGTGGTGTTTCACTTCACGGATGGGTTAAATGCGGAGGTGGAATTTCCCCATTTGTGGGATTAAAAAAGTATCGCTTAATTGAAGTTTGGGGACGTAGCCTGGTAGCATGCAATTTTGAGACACAAAACCCAGGATTAGATGGAAAAAAGCTAAAAGGTAGCTGACTAAGCGGCAAATTCTGCTTCATTAGACAGAGCCCAGTCAGTGGATCTGAAAGAAAATCTACTCTGCTGCCTCTTTCCCCACATATAGCCAATTAGCAATGCACTTCTTTAGTTTTGCGCTGTAGCTGCAAGGCTTTAATGGAACTAAATCCACAAAAGATATTTTGTGGCTAGTTCATACATTGGATCATTTTATAGATGACAGTATCATTCAGTGTCAGAAATCACACAAACAAGTTTATATACGATTATATAACTCAATGCAGTTTGAGAAAATGAGAATTCAGCATGGTTTAGCAAGATGCTCACTCCAGTGCAATGGCGTTCACCCCCAGTGCAAAACTAAACTACAGAAGCAAAGTTCAGACACCAAACAGGTCCTGGCTGATCAACTACATTTGTGTGTGGTGGGGGGAGGAGGGTGGTGTACAAGTTTGTCGTCTTAAGTGTAGCAGAAGCATTTCTCCAGACTGACCTTCAGTGGGCGTTTCGAGGCTGTCCGTCATCTCCGTTCTCTCTTGCCACGGTGTCATATTCGTCTCAGTGAGCGCTTGTGATCTGAGAACGTGAGTGACAGCCTGGCTCAGGAGTGGCATTCACTGAGAGTCGTAACGTCATTGGCTGGCCTTGGTAGGGATTAGTGGTTAGCGATTAGCATGGTTGCATAGCCGTGCAAGGAGTGGAAAGAGGGAGGCAACATCACGATTAGAGAGGCAGAAGCTGAGGAGAATGACAGACATACCAACACACACACACACACACACATACACACACACCTTCTAAGCTGCTTCTCCTTCTGGGTCGTGGGGGGTGCTGGAGCCTATCCCAGCGCTCATCGGGCGAAAGGCAGGATGCACGCTGGACAGGTCACCGGTCCATCACAGGGCCATCCCAACACATGCATTCATAAAACAGACCTTGAATAACATCCACGATCCGAGCGCAAACTGCCTCAGACACAGAGACGCTAACGCTGCAACACTTGCTTATTGGGTGCAGCACTACTGATGATCTGTGTCTGACTGGTCAGTTTACTGGTTTATCTTTGTGCTTTAAGTTGATTTAGCAATTGATCTTCACATTTTAGGCTGATTTATTGATGGATTGTAGTACTTGAGTTTGATGTAATGAATTTATCTTTGCATTTTAGTCTGATTTAATGATTTATCTTCATGTTTCAGGCTGATTTAATGATTTTTCTGGTGTCATTACAAAGTAAACTGTTGATTCAGCATTCTACTTGAGTCGACAAGTAGAAATAATGGTGAAGGTGAAGGAGCTTCCCTTCAGTCTCAGTCACAACAATAACAAATATTGCAGTGCTGGGAGTGGAGCTTACCAATGTTAGTAGTTTTAACAGTCTTAGCAATTTAGTCATACAAAAGGTGTTTTGTGTTAACTTGAGGGTCAGAGTTAGATGACATGTTTCTGTTAGTGACCCCTCCCCCGAGTCTCTCCCCCTCTTTCTTCACTGTACGGTCTCTTTAAACAGGTCAGGGTCGAGTGTGTGATTATAAATATTTGATGAGGTGAACGTGCTCTGTGGGGAAGAGAGCGAGTAAATACGCTTTCCCTTCTTTTCCGTCTTAAATCAGTCTGGGGGGAGTTCCAGCAGTAGAGGGGTCATACCCCCACACTCTCTTCTCCCTTATTTCAGCCATAAACCTTAATTATCAAACCCAGACCGAACCAACTCACAGCTCATTAACACAGCCTGATTGGGCTGTTTACCTCTCTCTCTCTCTCTCTCTCTCTCTCTCTCACACACACACCCCTTATCTCTCATTCTCTGTCTCTCTCTCTCTCACACACACCCCTTATCTCTCTCTCTCTCTCTCTCTCTCTCTCTCTCTCTCTCTCTCTCTCTCTCTCTCTCTCTCTCTCTCTCTCTCTCTCACACACACACACACACACACACACACACACACACACACACACACACACACACACACACACACACACACACACACACACACACACCCCTTATCTCTCATTCTCTGTCTCTCTCTCTCACACACACCCCTTATCTCTCTCTCTCACTCTCTCTGTCTCTCTGTCTCTCTCTCTCACACACACCCCTTATCTCTCATTCTCTGTCTGTCTCTCTCTCACACACATACAGTACTGTGTAAAATTCTTAGTCCATCTGAGGAAATGATACGTAAGGCTGTTTAATCTAATACTAAGGTGGTTTATTATATTTTACTTACAGAAACAGGATTACAGCCCAGATAAACTGTTTTAAACACTTTTCCAGTGACAGACTTGGCCATCACAAGCCTGAGTCATGCATGAGTGGTGCGATTAGGCTGGGACAGAGCCATCTTAAGCCAAGTGGGATTTCTAATGAGATGGTGAGGATTAGACTCTGCTGTTTGGAGTCTGATAGCAGAGAGATGCTCCAGAGGTCATACACAGATTAGCGTGAAGTCTGTTACTGTTTTCTTCTTCTTAAGGGATTTCAAGTGCCAAATGACAAGCATATTGACGGCTTTAACAGGGACACATTTCACCCTCGGAGTTTAGAGTGATGGTGTTGCAATAAATGCTCAGTTTTCCATTAAAGGAATACTCACGTTTTTCTACCTAATCCGTAGACTACGGTCGATTACCACAGATAATAATATTAACCTGTTTCCTTTTCTTAGAAAACGTGCAGATAAACCATGAACTTGAAACACACTTATGGTAGAAACCAATAGGAATCTGCTCCAGCCATAGACTGGGCTGAAATTTGGAGTATGCCTTTAAAAGCACAAAGAATGATAGTTTTTACTATAAAGATTGTACAGCATGGCAGTTGCTGTGTATTTCTCTGAACAGTATTGTGCTTGAATGAATCTTTTTGGGCTAGATGTATTTGTTTCAGCCAAAATCTCGACACTCTGACATAATCCGACTCGATTGCGAGAACACAGCGTTCTATGGATTCTACAGATCATGCTTGTGATTTCAGTTGTTTACACACAGAAACATAAAATCGCGGGTGTAATCTGCAGTGTCCATATATCTGCATGATGCGAGTGTGTGCAAATTCAGGAGTCAGATTCTGTATCCTCATCAACAAATGCGCTTGTACATAAGAGAGGCTCACAGCACAATCTCTATTTGTAAAAGTGAAATATACTCTGAAACTGGAGTCCAAGAGCTCTAAACTATCTCAGATAGACATGGTTTCCAAACTATATGACAAACTATTATCCATAAACACAAATAAATGTGGACACAACCATCTAAGTGTTCCTATCATAAGGAGGGTGTGAGCTCAATCCCTGATGATGCCACAACCATCCGTGTCTGGGAATCCAAGAGAGCATACCTAACCTCTCTCTCTGGGTGGGTGCGGTGGTTCTCGCTCTCCTCACATCACTCAGCATGGCTCTATTCATGCCCGCTCAGGAATATGACTTTGGATGTTTTTTTATATATATCGTCTGAGGCCATTTAACATGTAATTTAGAGTCCTAGTTAGTTTTTGCATTTGTAGATATTGTAGTTTTTAGCCTTTCTC